>NC_091991.1:83009567-83157521 GCF_044704955.1 Pristiophorus japonicus | reverse complement strand
CCCCATCTCCTTCCCCCACCCCCCATCTCCTTCCCCCACCCCCCCATCTCCTTCCCCACCCCCCCATCTCCTTCCCCCACCCCCCCATCTCCTTCCCCCACCCCCCCATCTCCTTCCCCCACCCCCCCATCTCCTTCCCCCACCCCCCCATCTCCTTCCCCACCCCCCCATCTCCTTCCCCCACCCCCCATCTCCTTCCCCCACCCCCCCATCTCCTTCCCCCACCCCCCCATCTCCTTCCCCCACCCCCCCATCTCCTTCCCCCACCCCCCCATCTCCTTCCCCCACCCCCCATCTCCTTCCCCCACCCCCCCATCTCCTTCCCCCACCCCCCCATCTCCTTCCCCCACCCCCCCATCTCCTTCCCCCACCCCCCATCTCCTTCCCCCACCCCCCCATCTCCTTCCCCCACCCCCCCATCTCCTTCCCCCACCCCCCCATCTCCTTCCCCCACCCCCCCATCTCCTTCCCCCACCCCCCCATCTCCTTCCCCCACCCCCCATCTCCTTCCCCCACCCCCCCATCTCCTTCCCCCACCCCCCCATCTCCTTCCCCCACCCCCCCATCTCCTTCCCCCCACCCCCCCATCTCCTTCCCCCACCCCCCCATCTCCTTCCCCCACCCCCCCATCTCCTTCCCCCACCCCCCCATCTCCTTCCCCCACCCCCCCATCTCCTTCCCCCACCCCCCCATCTCCTTCCCCCACCCCCCCATCTCCTTCCCCCACCCCCCCATCTCCTTCCCCCACCCCCCCATCTCCTTCCCCCACCCCCCCATCTCCTTCCCCCCCCCATCTCCTTCCCCCCCATCTCCTTCCCCCCCCATCTCCTTCCCCCCACCCCCCCCCATCTCCTTCCCCCCCCATCTCCTTCCCCCCCCCATCTCCTTCCCCCCCCCATCTCCTTCCCCCCCATCTCCTTCCCCCCCCATCTCCTTCCCCCCCCATCTCCTTCCCCCCCCATCTCCTTCCCCCCCCATCTCCTTCCCCCCCCATCTCCTTCCCCCCCCATCTCCTTCCCCCCCCATCTCCTTCCCCCCCCATCTCCTTCCCCCCCCCATCTCCTTCCCCCCCCATCTCCTTCCCCCCCCCATCTCCTTCCCCCCCATCTCCTTCCCCCCCATCTCCTTCCCCCCCATCTCCTTCCCCCCCATCTCCTTCCCCCCCATCTCCTTCCCCCCCATCTCCTTCCCCCCCCATCTCCTTCCCCCCCATCTCCTTCCCCCCCATCTCCTTCCCCCCCCATCTCCTTCCCCCCCCATCTCCTTCCCCCCCATCTCCTTCCCCCCCTCCCCCTTCTCACCCCCCTCCCCCTTCTCACCCCCCTCCCCCTTCTCACCCCCCTCCCCCTTCTCACCCCCCTCCCCCTTCTCACCCCCCTCCCCCTTCTCACCCCCCTCCCCCTTCTCACCCCCCTCCCCCTTCTCACCCCCCCTCCCCCTTCTCACCCCCCTCCCCCTTCTCACCCCCCTCCCCCTTCTCACCCCCCTCCCCCTTCTCACCCCCCTCCCCTTCTCACCCCCCCTCCCCCTTCTCACCCCCCCTCCCCCTTCTCACCCCCCCTCCCCCTTCTCACCCCCCCTCCCCCTTCTCACCCCCCCTCCCCCTTCTCACCCCCCCTCCCCCTTCTCCTCACCCCCCCTCCCCCTTCTCACCCCCCTCCCCCTTCTCACCCCCCCTCCCCCTTCTCACCCCCCCTCCCCCTTCTCACCCCCCCTCCCCCTTCTCACCCCCCCTCCCCCTTCTCACCCCCCTCCCCCTTCTCACCCCCCCTCCCCCTTCTCACCCCCCCTCCCCCTTCTCACCCCCTCCCCCTTCTCACCCCCCCTCCCCCTTCTCACCCCCCCTCCCCCTTCTCACCCCCCCTCCCCCTTCTCACCCCCCCTCCCCCTTCTCACCCCCCTCCCCCTTCTCACCCCCCCCCTCCCCCTTCTCACCCCCCCTCCCCCTTCCTCTCGTCAGAAACACAGACACTGAAAGAGAATGAGAGACACATACAGACAGAGAGATAGAGACACTCTGCGGGGTGGGGGGGGGGGGGGCATCCCAGCATGCTGTTGGAGGGCTCTCGGTGCTGCAGTCGGTAATTTATTTATTAATTTTTTAAAATTGATTTATTGGTTGATTTATTGATATCTTTATCATTTATTATTGATGATGGCTCTTTATTTGTAAAACTGAAGTGTTTAATGTTTGTAAACTTCCCTTTAAACCCCCTCCCCCCATTCCCTACGGCTGATTTGTAACCTACGCCTGATTTTCTAAAGTGTAGACAAGGTTTTTTCGAATGTACAAAAATCTTCACTTACTCCATTCTAAGTTAGTTTGGAGTAAGTTTGCACTGACAAAACTTTGAAAACAGGCGTAAGTGGCCGGACACGCCTCCTTTTGGGAAAAAAAAATTCTGTTCCAAAGTGAAACTGTTCTAACTGACTTGAACTGGAGCAAACTAAATGACGAGAATTCCGATTTCTAAGATACTCCGTTCTACACCAGTTGCTCCTAAAAATCAGGAGCAAGTCATGTGGAAACTTGGGGCCATTGATTCTATAATTATGGGGTTAGTCTTGCTTTGTATCATTTTAATCATGAGAATGTTCCTGTCTTTATATCGAAAATGTTCCTGTCTTTATATTCCGAGAATATTCCTGTCTTTATATTCCGAGAATATTCCTGTCTTTATATCCCCAGAATATTCCCGTCTTTATATCCCGAGCCTGTTCCCGTCTTTATATCCCGAGCCTGTTCCCGTCTTTATATTGAGGCCGTTCCCGTCTTTATATCCCGAGAATGTTCCCGTCTTTATATCCCGAGAATGTTCCCGTCTTTATATCCCGAGAATGTTCCCATATTTATATCGAGACTGTTCCTGTCTTTGTATCGAGACTGTTTCCCGTCTTTATATCCCGAGAATGTTCCCGTCTTTATCTCCCGAGAATGTCCCCGTCTTTATCTCCCGAGAATGTTCCCATATCCCGAGAATGTTCCCGTCTTTATATTCCGAGAATGTTCCCGTCTATATAGTTGCGAGGCTGTTCCTGGTCAAATAGAAGGCATGGTGTATCTCTCGTGGCCAGGGAGTGATTTGCCTGAGATGCTGAGTGTAAGTGTGACTGTGTCCTGCACTGGACAAGACCCGGAGTTTGATGCCGAGTGTGTGACTAGGGTGGAATGTCGCACCATCTGTAAAGCTACTGGTTCAAACAGTGTTTGTATTTGAGTCATTTTAATTGTAATTTTATGTTTAAGATTTTATCAATGTAAACCACTCAAGTGTGAAACTAGGCGCTCTTGGTTCGCTGTGCATCAAAGGCAGGGAGTGCTTGAGTCAGCCCACAGCATGAGACAAAAAAAAAACTATAAAAAGTTAAAGTGCTGGAAGTCTGAAATTAAAAATGCAGTGTTAGAAATGTACGGCACCTAAAGAGAGAGAAAATAGATTGGTTAAAAATTTGGGTGTCGACCCTTCATCAGAATTGAAGCCGCAGTCATTTCCCTCGCATTTTACATGGTCGCCGTAAACGCACAGAGATCGCTGTCTTATAAATGCTCTTGTGTATCCTTTATTCTCTGTAATTCACTGTCAGATGTCCAGCTTTAAAAAAAATCATGTATGCCCGAAAGATAGGACATTTCTCCAGCTGGTTTTGGGTGCTGACCACACCAGGTGACATTACCTGGATCCATACCTGTGATTCTTGGGTAATGGGAAATTGTCTATACTGCTGAGGGGTGAGCAGTCTGCACAGAAACTGAGTGCTTCCTAACACAATCAGTGAAGAGAGGGAGCAGAGGTCACTCGGCCTCTCGGCCTCTCCGTGTCCTGTCCTGGACAATATTTATCCCTCAATCAACACAACAAAAACAGATTATCTGCTGATTATCACATTGTTGTTTGTGGGAGCTTGCTGTGCGCAAATTGACTGTCGCGTTTCCCACATTACAACAGTGACTAGTGACTAGTGACTACACTCCAAAAGTCCTTCATTGGCTGTAAAGTGCTTTGCAACGTCTGGTGGTCGTGAAAGACGTTATATATAAATGCAAGTCTTTCTGTCAGGAGTGAAGCAATGAACATGTGGCAGTGTTGCTTGAAGGGTTAAATTATGAGGACACCTCGCATAAATTTGCCTTCTCATCCCTTGAGTATAGAAGATTGAGGGGCGATTTAATTGAGGTGTTTGAAATGATAAAAGCATTCGATAGAGTAGATAGAGGGAAACAATTTCCTGTGGTGGGGGAATCCAGAACTAGCAAACATTAGAGGCAGGCCGTTCAGGGGTGATATCAGGATGCACTTCTTCACACAAAGAGTAGTGGGAATCTGGAACTCTTTTTCCCCGCCCCCCCTGCCCCCCCCAAATGTGGTTGCTGGGTCAGATGACATTTTCAAGACGGAAATAGATCGAGGGATGTGGAGCAATGGCGGGTAAATGGAATTACATAAGAACATAAGAATTAGGAACAGGAGTAGGCCATCTAGCCCCTCGAGCCTGCTCCGCCATTCAACAAGATCATGGCTGATCTGGCCGTGGACTCAGCTCCATTTACCCGCCCGCTCCCCATAACCCTTAATTCCCTTATTGGTTAAAAATCTATCTATCTGTGATTTAAATACATTCAATGAGCTAGTCTCAACTGCTTCCTTGGGCAGAGAATTCCACAGATTCACAACCCTCTGGGAGAAGAAATTCCTTCTCAACTCGGTTTTAAATTGGCTCCCCCGTATTTTGAGGCTGTGCCCCCTAGTTCTAGTCTCTCCGACCAGTGGAAACAACCTCTCTGCCTCTATCTTGTCTATCCCTTTCATTATTTTAAATGTTTTTATAAGATCATCCCTCATCTTTCTGAACTCCAACGAGTAAAGACCCAGTCTGCTCAATCTATCATCATAAGGTAACCCCCTCATCTCCGGAATCAGCCTAGTGAATCGTCTCTGCACCCCCTCCAAAGCAAGTATATCCTTCCTTAAGTAAGGTGACCAAAACTGCATGCAGTACTCCAGGTGCGGCCTCACCAATACCCTATACAGTTGCAGCAGGACCTCCCTGCTTTTGTACTCCATCCCTCTCGCAATGAAGGCCAACATTCCATTCGCCTTCCTGATTACCTGCTGCACCTGCAAACTAACTTTTTGGGATTCACGCACAAGGACCCCCAGGTCCCTCTGCACCACAGCATGTTGTAATTTCTCCCCATTCAAATAATATTCCCTTTTACTGTTTTTTTTTCCAAGGTGGATGACCTCACATTTTCCGACATTGTATTCCATCTACCAAACCTTAGCCCATTCGCTTAACCTATCTAAATCTCTTTGCAGCCTTTCTGTGTCCTCTACACAACCCGCTTTCCCACTAATCTTTGTGTCATCTGCAAATTTTGTTACACTACACTCTGTCCCCTCTTCCAGGTCATCTATGTATATTGTAAACAGTTGTGGTCCCAGCACCGATCCCTGTGGCACACCACTAACCACTGATTTCCAACCCGAAAAGGACCCATTTATCCCGACTCTCTGCTTTCTGTTAGTTAGCCAATTCTCTATCCATGCTAATACATTTCCTCTGACTCCGCGTACCTTTATCTTCTGCAGTAACCTTTTGTGTGGCACCTTATCGAATGCCTTTTGGAAATCTAAATACACCACATCCATCGGTACGTCTCTATCCACCATAAGAACATGAGAACATAAGAATTAGGAACAGGAGTAGGCCATCTAGTCCCTCGAGCCTGCTCCGCCATTCAAAAAGATCATGGCTGACTTGGCCGTGGACTCAGCTCCACTTACCCGCCCGCTCCTCATAACCCTTAATTCCCTTATTGGCTAAAACCATGCTCGTTATATCCTCAAAGAATTCCAGTAAATTAGTTAAACATGATTTCCCCTTCATGAATCCATGTTGCATCTGCTTGATTGCACTGTTCCTATCTAGATGTCCCGCTATTTCTTCCTTAATGATAGCTTCAAGCATTTTCCCCACTACAGATGTTAAACTAACCGGCCTATAGTTACCTGCCTTTTGTCTGCCCCCTTTTTTAAACAGAGGCGTTACATTAGCTGCTTTCCAATCTGCTGGTACCTCCCCAGAGACCAGAGAATTTTGGTAGATTATAACGAATGCATCTGCTATAACTTCCGCCATCTCTCTTAATGAGTTACTGCTCAGTCATGAATGGTGGAACAGGCTCGAGGAGCTGAATGGCCTCCTATTGCCTTGGGCTTGGTGTGAGGCCGAGGCAAAATTGAGTGCATCGTAACATGGCAAGGGAAGAGGGGCAGGGCACTGGAAAAAGAGAAAGAGAGAGAGAGAGAGAGAGAGAGAGCGCTCCTCCAGTCATGGGCGTAAAATACTGCAGCCAACTTCAAACAGATTGCTGTTCCATGCAACATCAAAGAAGATTCCTAATGCAGTACAGATGTTGATGGATTTGACGGGAAAAAATCTGAACAGTGAATGAGTTCAGGGATCCCTTGAGTGCGGACGAGTCTTGTATGTTTCTGCCCAATTGGTACTGTGGAGGATACACTCCAGGTATAAAGGGATATATTCACGCCTCGGGAACCAATGACCTAGCCCATGTAATCAGCACGGTAAGGCTTAATGTTGGGTCAGTATCAGGTATATGTCTGCATACGGCCATCAGTTACATGATTGTAATTGTTACTCTCATAATAAAGTAATGCAACTAAATACTGTGGATAGTGAGTAACTGTGACCATAGCTCCTTTTATTTAAACTCCAGAGTGCAGGTACAGCATTGGAGGCCTGCTTATATAAAGTGTTCCCAACGGATGCTGGGATCTCTTGGGACTCCAACAGGCATGCCCTCTGGTGGCGGTATGATACAGGTTGCCAAGGGTTACACACATAACATTACTCCCTCCCAAAGTTATTAGTACACTTATTTATAGGGTGAGACGATCTGGGGCTTTTCGCTCCCTTGTCGATCATCTTGGTACAAATGCAGGTGTGGGTGAGTTGGTTCGTTCTTTTTTGGGCTGCTGGGGATGGTGACTTCAACTTCGTGGTCAACCGTGATGTCGGTTGCCACTTGTGTGTGTGTCGGACCTGGACCTTGGTGATGTCCCTTTTCACTGCCGTTGCTCTCCTGCTCCAGCACGTGCTGCTCCCTGATGGTGCTCGCAGGCCAGATGGTGCTAGAGCAGAAGAGCAATGGCAGTGAAGAGGGACGTCACCATAACCCAGGTCGGTGATTGGAGCGTGGGCAGGTACAGCAGGAGCAGCGAGGTTGAGGCAAAGGAGCGGCGAGAGATTTTTGAGGGACGTGATCGGGGCCCAGAAGCGGCGAGGGTCCAGGGGCAGCACGGGCCAGCCCACACTGCGATATGTGTGCACACTAGGTCCGTGCAACAGAGCTGGTCTCCAGTCGCCTTGGTTAATCCTTGCTACTGGACCAAGACCTAGCTCTGTCAAGCCCGTGTGGTGGCTGGTGTGCAACGGTCACCCCACGTTAAAAAAATCCACGCACAGGCATCTTCCACGCTTCAAGATTTAGTTCGGAGCTGGAATTTTAGGTCCATCATTGAAACACCTGTGAACATTTTGACGTGGAAGCAAGTCATCCTCGACTCGAGGGACTGCCTATGATGATATGATGGTGTGTTGGAGGGTCGAAGTTGTTGGTGTCCTCTTCAGGTTGCTCGTGACTGTCTGTGAATCGCAGTTTGGTTTGGTCCAAATGCTTTCTGCAAGTTAGTTCATTGGCAAGTTTGACCTGAAACACCCTACTCCCTTCTTTGGCTATGACAGTGCCAGCAAGCCATTTGGGACCATGTCCATAGTTGAGTACAAATACAGGGTCGTTGACTTCAATATCACATGACAAGTTTGCGCGATCATGGTACATGCTTTGTTGATGCCGCCTGCCCTCGACGTGATCATGGAGATCAGGGTGGACAAGAGAGAGCATTGTTTTGAAAGGCCTTTTCATGAGCAGCTCGGCTGGGGGAACCCTGGTGAGTGAGTGGGGTATGGTGCGGTAGCTAGGCAGGACTCAGGACAGGCGGGTCTGCTGGGAGCCTTCCGACACATGTTTCAAACTTTGCTTGATGGTTTGGACTGCCCGTTCTGCCTGGCCATTGGATGCGGGCTTGAACGGGGGAAATGTGACGTGCTTGATCTTATTGTGGGTCATGAATTCTTTGAATTCAGCGCTGGTGAAGCATGGCCCATTGTCACTGACAAAGACATCAGGCAGGCCGTGCGTGGCAAACATGGCTCGTAAGCTTTCGATGGTGGCAGTGGACATGCTTACAGACATTATTACACATTCAATCCATTTTGAATAAGCATTCACAACAACCAAAAACATTTTGCCTAGAAATGGGCCCACAAAGTCAACGTGGATCCTAGACCATAGTTTGGAGGGCCATGACCACAAACTTAGCAGTGCCTCTCTATGTGCATTGCTCAGTTGAGAGCAAGTGTTGCATTGGCGCATGCATGACTCCAAGTCTGAGTCGATGCCGGGCCACCACACATGGGATCTGGCTATAGCTTTCATCATTACTATGCCTGGGTGGGTACTGTGTAGGTCGCGTATGAACGTTTCCCTGCCTTTCTTAGACAAAACCACGAGATTACCTCACAAAAGACAGTCCGCCTGTATGGACATTTTGTCTTTGTGCCGCTGGAACGGCTTGATCTCTTCATGCATCTCCGCTGGGACGCTGGACCAGCTCCCATGGAGGACACAGTTTTTTTTTTAACCAGGGTCAGTAAAGGATCCTGGCTGGTCCAGGTCCTGATCTGGCGGGCCATCTGGGTGACTTTTTGTTTCCCAAAACATCCATCTGCAGGCTGTGCCATTTCCACCCTGGTGATGAGCAATGGTAGCTGACTGAGAGCATCAGCACAGTTCTCTGCCTGGTCGGTGGTGGATTACATAGTTGTATGCAAACAGCGTGAGCGCCCATCTTTGGATGTGGGCAGAGGCATTGGTGTTAATCCCTTTGCTCTCTGAGAATAGCGATTTGAGCGGCTTATGGTCAGTTTCTAGCTCAAACTTGAAAACAAACAGATACTGGTGCTTTTTTTTTTTTACCCCATAAATGCACTCCAGAGCTGCTTTTTCAATCATGCTGTAAGCCCTTTCAGCCTTGGACAAACTCCTGGATGTATAGGCGATCGGTTGCAATGTTCCTGATTCGTTAGCTTGTTGTAACACATGCCCAATCCCGTATGAAGACGCATCGCAAGCTAGCACTAATCGTTTACATGGTATTATGCAGGACAAGCAGTTTGTTGGAACATAACAGATTTCTGGCTTTCTCAAAAGCAGCCTCTTGTAATTTCCCCCATACCCAGTCGTCTCCCTTGCGTAGTAGCACATGTAGGGGTTCTAGCAGGGTGCTTAACCCAGGTAGGAAATTACCGAAATAGTTGAGGAGTCTCAGGAGACCGCAGCTCCATCACGTTCTGTGGTCTCGGCGCGTTCTTGATGGTCTCTGTTTTGGCGTCGGTGGGTCTGATGCCGTCTGCCGCGATTCTTCTCCTCAAGAACTCGACCTCTGGCACCAGGAAAACACACTTCGAGCGTTTCAACCCGAGTCCCACACCATCTAGCCGACCTAGAACCTCTTCCATGTTCTGCAAGTGTTCGATGGTTTCCTGACCTGTGACCAGTATGTCATCCTGGAAAATCAAGGTGTGTGGAACCGGCATTAGCAGGCTCTCCATGTTCCTTTGGAAAATAGCCGTGGCCGATCGAATCCCAAACGGGCATCTATTGTAGATGAACAGACCTTTGTGTGTGTTGATGCCGGTGAGGCCTTTCGAAGATTTTGCCAGCTCCTGCGTCATGTAGACCGAGGTTGGGTCCAACTTGGTGAACGTCTTTCCGCCAGCCAGGGTCGCAAATAGGTTGTCTGCCTTAGGTAGCAGGTACTGGTCCTGTAGCGAGAAACGGTTAATCGTTACTTTATAGCCCCCACAAATTCTGACCGTGCCGTCGCCTTTGAGAACCGGAACAATCGGACTGGCCCACTCTTTGAACTCCACCGGCGCGATGATGCCTTCTCGCTGCAGCCTGTCCAGCTCAATTTCCACTTTCTCTCACATCATATATGGCACCACCCGTGCCTTGTGGTGGATGGGTCGTGTACCGGGAACCAAGTGGATCTGCACCTTCGCCCCCGAGAAACTTCCAATGCCTGACTCAAACAATGACGGGAGCTTGCTCAGAACCTGGGCACATGAGGCATTGTCAACGGACGAGAGCGCTCGGATGTCGTCCCAGTTCCAGCGGATTTTTCCCAGCCAGTTTCTGCCGAACAGTGTGGGGCCATCTCCTGGTACAATCCATAGTGGGAGTTTGTGCACTGCTCCATCATAGGAGACTTTTACTTCTGCGTTGCAAATAACAGGAATCAGCTCTTTGGTGTAAGTTCTTAGCTTGGTATGAATGGGACTAAGCTTGGGTCTGTGTGCCTTGTTGCACCACTGCCTGTCGAAGGCCTTTTTTGCTCATGATAGACTGACTCGCACCCGTGTCCAATTCCATGGATACTGGAATTCCGTTCAGTTCAACTTTTAACATGATCGGTGGATATTTTGTGGTGAAGGTGTGTATCCCGTACACTTCTGCCTCCTCGGTTCGAGTCACTAGTTCAGCCTGATCCACCATGGATCGATCTTCCTCTGCAGCGTGGTGGTTTGCAGGGTTTGCAGTTCATCAGAACATTCGCTGGAGGTTCCACAGCCTTTGCACGCATAGTGTTTGAAGCAGCATTGATGGGCTCGATGATCACCTCCGCCGCACCAACAAAGTGTTAACTGCCTCACCTCAACGATTGATGGCGGACTCTGGGTCATCTGAGGTCGTGCAGCTGCCAGCGTGTACGTTCTGCCATATGCATTCCTGCCTGAAAACGACGTTACTTTGTGTACAGTACTAGCCGAAACCTCTTTATGCTGCAAAATTTGTTTGGTGTTATCGCTGGTGGACATAAATGCCTGGGCTATCGTTATGGCTTTGCTCAGCTTCGGTGTTTCAACAGTCAATAGTTTGCGAAGGATAACCTCATGGCCAAAGCCAAGCACAAAAAAGTCTCTTAGCATTTGCTCCAGGAATCCATCGAATTTGCAATGTCCAGCAAGGCGCCTTAGTTCGGCGACGTAGCTCGCCACTTCCTGGCCTTCAGACCATTGACACGTGTAGAATCGATACCTTGCCATCAGAATGTTTCCTTCGGATTTAGGTGCTCCCGGACCAGCATACACAGTTCTTCATAGGATTTGGTTGTTGGTTTCACCAGAGCTAGAAGATTCTTCATGAGGCCATAGGTTGTTGTCCCACAGACAGTTAGGAGGATCGCTCTTCGTTTGGCAGCGTTCTCGTCCCCTTCCAGCTCGTTGGCCATGACGTATTGGTCGAGTCGTTCCACGAAGGCCTCCCAATCGTCCCCTTCTGAGAATTTCTCCAGGATCCCAACAGTTCTTTGCATTTTCGCGTGGTTGTTCGTTATCTCGTCGTCAATTGTTATGTTCATAATAAAGTAATGCAACTGAGTACTGTGGACAGGGAGTAAGGAGTAAGTGTGACCTTACCTCCTTTATTTAAACTCGAGTGTTTGTACAGCGTGGGAGGTCTGCGTATATACAGTGCTCCCAAGGGATGCTGGGATCCCTTGGGACTCCCAACAGGTATGGCTTCTGGTAGCGGTATGATACAGGTTGTCGAGGGTTACATACATAACAGTAATGATCTAGAAAGGGGAAGGCTGAGGGGCGACATGATGGACACTAATAAATGCAATAAGGAATTCAGGAGAAATATCTTTACTCAGAGAGTGGTTAGAATGTGGAAACTGCCAGCAAATGTAGTGGTTGAGGCGAATAGTATAGATGCATAGATGCATTTAAGAAGAAGCTAGATAAGTAGTTGAGGGAGAAAGGAATAGAAGATAGGCTGATTGGATGAGATGGAGTAGGGTGGGAGGTTCATGTGGAGCATAAACATCAGCACAGACCAGTTGGGCCGAATGACCTGTCTCTGTGCTGCAAATTCTATGTCATTCTGTGTACCGTTGAAAGGACACAGTACTAGCAATCCTCAAGAAATCAGCTGCAGGCAATAGGTGAGGTATTCCTATTTCTTATATTTACAAGATTTCACCAACTTCTCAATTACTCAGACCCAGTGATCCCTTAGTTCTGTTGTGAGAGATAAAAATTGGCACCTTACCAAATATACGGCTGCATCTGCTCCAAGGCATACAACTGTTTCTCTGGGCCTAATTTCACTTTCAGAGGAAAAAAAAAGAAAGACTTGCATTTATATAGCGCCTTTCATGACCACTGGACGTCTCAAAGCGCTTTACAGCCAATGAAGTAGTTTTGAAATGTAGTCAGAGTTGTAATGTGGGCAAGGTTAAAAACTAGGGCTGCGCTGTTATGGTAAAGGCACCACCCCGGTGTTGGGCGAAGCCATTCCGACCAGAAGGCCCCAGGCTCGACTGATGGGCGCTGAGTTCGTTGATCTAGGAGGGTTTTGCTTGAATGCTGCAGTGGGCCACAATGTTTCTGGTACAGGGAGGGGAAAAATAAAAACCAGCTGGGGTTTCAGATTCTGCTCGCTGTTCACTGAAAGGTGTATGGTAGAACAGGGCAGGATCCAGCTCCATTGCCACAGTGAAATAGCCTGCTGTCCAGGCTCACGCACTAAGAATGGCCACTTAAAATTGAACTGAATAAATCTGATAGTTGCATAGAATCGTACAAGGAAAGAGAGACTCGCATTTATATAGTGCCTTTCACGACCTCAGGATTTCCCAAAGCGCTTTTTGAAGTGCAGACACTGTTGTAATGAAAAAACTAGTATCGGTAATGGTGACTACGGGCTCAATTTTGCCCACCACTTTTTTCGGCGCACTCACGCTGGAAACGGCACCGGAAAAAAGTCGCCCTATCCTGGCCACTCTTCCGAGTCTCCGGAGCCCCAGTGTGGCATTGTGAAGTGGGGGGGGCGGAGCAACAGGCCAGCGCCGAAAACAGTGCCAGCACCTGTGCGCATGCGCAGTGAAGTCTGTGCGCATGCTCCTGCCCTCCCAGCGTGCCCTGCAGGCTGTGAGCAGGACCCGATGCTCGCAGCCCCTATCCCTGGCCGAAGGGATGCCCGATCCCGCCGCATCCTATCCCTGGCCGAGTGGCCTCCCGCACCGGCCGGTCCGCTGAGTTCCCGTCTGAGGTAAGACTTCAGTTTTATATTTTATTTATTGATGGTTGTGCTTGAGAGTTTTGATCGATGGGGAGGGGCGAGGCGAGTTTTTTTGGGGGTGGGGGGGGAGAGAAAGAAAGAGTGTTTTGATGGGGTGTGGGGGGGGAAACTTTAAAAAAAAACTTGATTCTGGCATAACGGTAGGACTTCTATTTTTTATTATTGATTGCTTATTACTTTTTGTGGTTTGTTTAGTGCTTTGTAAGTCTTGGTGCTTTAAATGTACTAACCTGCGCTGATTTCTTAACTGCCCGCAAGTTTTTTCAGAGCTGGTCACATACGCTGACCTAAGTCGATTTGGAGTAATTTTTTTGCTGGCCAAAGTGGCATAAATGGCCAAAACTGGCATAAGTGTCTGGGAACGCCCCCTTTTGGGGAAAAAAAAACTGAACTAAAAAAAATCGTACCCAACTGACTTACTCTGGAGCAAATATTTTGGGGAAAATGGCATTTTTTAACTTGCACCAGATAAAACAACTTACTCCAAAAAAATTGATGCAAGTCAATTTCCAAAATTGGGCCCCATGAAACTCCCACATTGTCGTTAAAAACGCATCGGGTTCACTAATACCCTTCAGGGAAGGAAATCTGCCATCCTGACCTGGTCTGGCCTATATGTGACTCCAGACCCACAGCAATGTGGTTGGCTCTTAACTGTCCTCTGACATGGCCCAGCAAGCCTCTCGGTTGTTAAGGTGGCTCACCACCACCACCTTCTCAAGGACAATAAGGGTTGGGCAATAAATGCTGGCCTTGCCAGCGATACCCCGTGAACATAACGCGGCAGCCAATTTGCACACATCAAGCTCCCACAAACAGCAATGTGATAATGACCAGATAATCTGTTTGTTATGTTGATTGAGGATAAATATTGACCAGGACACCAGGGAGAACGCACCTGCTGTTCTTTAAATAGTGCAATTGGATCTTTTACGTCCACCTGAGAGAGCAGACGGGGCCTCGGTTTAACGTCCCATCTGAAAAAACGGCACCTCTGACAGTGCAGCGCTCCCTCAACACTGCACTGGAGTGTCAGCCTAGATTTTTGTGCTCAAATCTCTGGAGTGGGACTTGAACCCACGACTTCTGACTCAGAGGCGAGTGTGCTCCCCAGTGAGCCACAGCTGAGGAAACCATTTGGCCCATTAGTCCTGTGCCTGCTTTTTGGAAGAGCTATATAATTACTCCCACTCCCCTGCTCTTCCCACGTAGCTTTGCAAAGGTGGTTCTTTTCAAGAATATATCCAAGTTGTGAGATAGCACCAGACCAGTTACCAATGAAAGCTCCCGGATTGTAATAAAAACCCACAATGTTGTTCAGGAAAGGGAGCCTGCCACACCTACACAGTCTGGCCTACTTATGACTAGTTATAGTGGTTGATTCTCACTGCCCTCAGAGCAACGAGGGATAGGCAATAAATGCTGCCTGGTTAATGTTGCCCATATCCCTAGAACACATTTTTTTAAATGGTCTGCGAGGGAACTATAATTTCCCCTGGTTGTATCGTTGGTGTCTGGATGATGCTGTGTTGCCAACACTGCCATTTTCTGTGTAAATACTGTGATTCTCAGAGGGCGTTAATTCATATGTGGAATTTTAAAGTGTTGAAGCCACATGAATTGCAAGCGTTAAAAATATTTCGAGGATTGAAAGTGAAGAACGAGTTTTGGCAAGGCTGATTTATTTTTTTGAAAACAAAGCAGGAAACCTTTTAAGGGATGGCAAGCCATTGCACTGTCCCCATGATCAACTGTTTGGAACACTGCAGGGAGGTCAGTGGATGGATAAAATGCCATGGTCACGGTTACAGAGGATGCCCTTTGTGACTTGGGGTGGGGCCATTTGACTGCTGAGAAGGGTGGAAACCCGATTAGTCAAATTAGGGAAGGATGCTTTGCAATATAGCTTTAGTTGGCAGTTTCAGTGCCCAAGACAAGGAGCTGAGGAAGGAGTGGCCATGGATCTGGGAGGGGACAACATGTTCAAGAACCTTAGAGAGGATAGGGAGGTTAGAGATGGGATAGTAATTAGTCAAGACAGGGCGTGGCTGTTTATTCTGGGGAGTGGCGATGATAACGACGGTTTTGAAAGTGAGGGGAGAGTGCCTGAAAAGTAGGAACCATTTACAATATTGACTAAAGTGCTGCTGCTCGTGAGTGTGAATGGGAGAGTGAAGGATGGGCTTTTTGTAGAAGGGGTGGTAAGAGCAGTTTTGAGAAAGTGAGCGAGACAGTGCCTCAGGAGAGGGAACCATTATTAATGCCAGCTCTCGTGGATTGGTTTCATTGAATACAGTGTCGACATTCATCTTCACTGAAAATCCCTGGTGGACAAATATTCAGCATTGGAAGCCTGGTGTCTAATTAAATGTCACATTGTGCCAAGGAAGATAACAGAAGTCTGAAGTTTGTCATTACTTCAATTAGCTCTAAAACACTACTTGTCTGCACGTCTTGTCCCATTTGTAGTTAATTTGAATAAACATTAATTAGGCAAATTAGAGAAGGATGGTTTGCATTATAGCTTTTGTTGGCAGGTTCAGTGCCCGAGACCCTATTTGTATTACAGCAGTGGTTCTGCAATTGTGTAGATTGCCATTGTTGCTGACTCGTGCCGCTTATACTGTGGTCGGTGGGGGATAGAAGGAATGATAGAAGGATCAAATGAAATAGAATATTGATTCTTTTTAAATTTCATTCTCTGGATATGGGTGTCAGTAGCAAGGGTAGCACTTACTGCACATTCCCAATTGCCATGAGAATTGCCGCCTTGAACCGCTGCAGTCCTTGTGGTGAAGGTGCTCCCACAGTGCTGTTGCGCCGTGATTTCCAGAATTTTGACTCGAAGAAACCAAGGACCCCAAGTTGGGATGGCGTGTGACTTGGAGGGGAACTTGTAGCTGCTGGCTTTCCCATGCATCTGCTGCCCTTATCCTTCGAGGTGATGGAGATCGCGGGTTGGACGAGTTGCTGTACTGCATCCTGTAGATAGGACACGCTGCAACCATGGTGCACCAGTGGTGGACAGGCTGCCGATCAAGCGTACTGCTTTGTCCTTTCTAGTGAGTATAAAGTCAGGCGATGTCAGGGAAGACTCATAAAGGCCAGAACTGGTGAAAGTACACTGCTGGGGCCTGTAGCATCACCCGTGTCCGCCCTTACCTCAGCCCATCTGCTGCTGAAACCCTCATCCATGCTTTTGTTACCTCTTGACTTGACTACTCCAATGCACTCCTGGCTGGCCTCCCACATTCTACCCAACATAAACTAGAGGCGATCCAAAACTCGGCTGCCCGTGTCCTAACTTGCACCAAGTCCCACTCACCCATCACCCCTGTGCTCGCTGACCTACATTGGCTTCCGGTCAAGCAACGGCCTCGATTTCAAAATTCTCATCCTTATTTTCAAACCCATCCATGGCCTCGCCCCTCCCTATCGCTGTAATCTCCTCCAGCCCCACAACCCTCAGATCTCTGCTCTTCTCCAAATCTGGCCTCCTCAGTTTTAATTGCTCCATCATTGGTGGCCGTTCCTTCAGCTGCCCAAAAGCCCCAAGCTCTGGAATTCCCTCCATAAACCTCTCCAACTCTCTTTCCTTTAAGACGCTGCTTAAAACCTATCTCTTTGAATGTGCTTGTGCCACCTGTCCCAATATCTCCGATGTGGCTTGGTCACATTTTGTTTGATAACGCTGCTGTGAAGCTCCCTGGAATGTTTTACTATGTTAAAGGTGAGCGATAAATGAAAGTTGTTGTTGTAAGAGGGGACTAAGGATCGAATCCTGAAGTGCACCAGAGAGGACCATGCAAGTGCAGCTGAAGGAACCATCTGACGAGATGTGGTTGTGTTGGGATAGATGTGGGATATCACAGTGGTGCCATTGAGATAGGCAAAGACGAGGAGGAGGGATGATGAACCAGGATGGCAATTGCGCTGGATTTGGGTGACTTTGACCTGGGTGAGTAGGTGTTGTTGGTCTATCAGAAGTTAGACTGTGGAGATCTGTATCTTTCTGGCTTGACTGCTCTGGCTAAATCAGGTGCTATGCAACATCTATGCTCTATCTGAACTTGTGCTTCTTATTCCACATTTGATGGCTCACCAAGACTATTCTTTCACTTATGGAGCATTGCTGGCTTGTCCTCACCTTTCTTCCTTTGCTGCTGAAACCCCAATCCTTATCTTCTTCACCTCAAGGACCAATTTATCAAATGCTCCTCTCACCAGCCTCCCCCTCCTCCACTCGCCACAAACTCCAGGTCACTCTTTGGCCTGACACACAGTCCCACATTCTGTCCTCACCAGTCTCCAGCACACCAACTTCAAGATCATCATCATCTCTTTCAGATCCCTTCCACGATCTTCCTCGTGTATCTGAGTGATCTTCAGTCTGCACCTTCTCAGAACATAGGAACAGGAGGAGGCCATTCAATGACATGATGGCTGATCTGCGATCTAACTCCATAAACCTGTCCTTGGCCCATATGCCTGAATACCTTTGGTTAACAAAAAGCTATCAATCTCCAATTTAAAATTAACAATTGACTTTCCATCACTTGCCGTTTGCAGACAAGAGTTCCAAACTTCTCCCACCCTTTGTGTGTAGAAATGTTTCCTAATTTCATTCCTGAAAGGACAGGCTCTAATTTGTAGACTATGTCCCCAGTCTCGAATCCCCACCCAGCAGAAATACTTTCTCTCTATCTACCCTATCTGTTCCCCTGAATATCCTGAAAATTTCGATCAGATCACCCCTCAACATTCTAAATTCTAGGGAATACAACCCTTATATGTATAATCTCTCCTCGTAACTTAACCCTTGAAGTCCAGGTATCATTCTGGTAAATCTACACTGCATCCCTCCAAGGCCAGTATATCCTTCCTAGCCCATCAGGCGGCTCCCGGCCTGAGAGCACCATCGGAGCAGGCCGAGGAGTGGAAGGAGCAGCGTTGCGGCCTACCACTCCAGGGAGCAGCACGTGCTGGAGCAGGAGAGCAACGGCAGTGAAGAGGGACTTCTACAAGGTCCAGGTCGGTGATTGGAGCGTGGGCAGATACAGCAGGAGCGGCGAGGTCGGGGCGAAGGAGCGGCGAGAGATTGTAGAGGGACGTGATTGGGGCCCAGGAGAGGCGAGTTTGGGGCCCAGAAGAGGTGAGGGCTCAGGGGCAGCACGGGCCAGCCCACACTGCGATATGTGTGTGCACTAGGTCCGTGCAGCAGAGCAGGTCTCCAGTTGTCTTGGTTAATCCTTGCTACTGGACCAAGACCTAGCTCTGTCAAGCCCGTGTGGTGGCTGGTGTGCAACGGTCACCCCACGTTTATAAAAAAAAAAAAATCCACGCACAGGCATCTTCCACCCTTCAAGATTTAGTTCGGGACCTGGAATTTTAGGTCCTTCATTAAAACACCTGTGAACTTTTTGACGTGGAAGCAAGTCATCCTCGACTCGAGGGACTGCCTATGACGATGGTCCTTCCTATGGTGTGGTACCCAGAACTGCACACAGTGCTCCAGGTGTGTGGTCTGACCAGGGTTTTGTACAGCTGCAGCATAACTTCTACCTCCTTGTATTCTAGTCCTCTAGATATAAAGGCCAGCATTCCATTAGCCTTTTTGATTATTTTCTGTATCTGTTCATGACATTTTAATGATCGATGTACCTGAACCCTAAAGTCTCTTTGGACATCCACTATTTTTAGCTTTCACCATTTAGAAAGTACCCTGTTCTATCCTTTTAATGACCTAAGTGGATGACCTCACATTTGCTTACATTGAAATCCATTTGCCACAGTTTTGTAAATTCACTTAATCTATCAATATCCCTTTGTAATTTTATGCTTCCATCTACTCTGCACAGAGAGGTCTTTAACGGAGTGGAGTTAAACAGTGTAGTTTACTTGGGGATTTGGAAAGAGTGGGAATTCGGAGAAGAGGGGGAAAATTAAAATCAATTACAAAGTAAAAGTAGGTAGGTGATATTTCACTAGCTGCTGGGTTGGTCAGTTTTTCTCTTTTCTTGGGCATTGGTTTAAATTAAGAGCTGGGATTATAAACTAAATGTTCAAAATTTCAATTCCTAACTAATTGAATACATTAGAGATGGCAGGGCAGGTGGTGTGTTTCTGCTGTTACATGTGAGAGCTGGTGGACACCAGTGACATCCACGGTGACCACACCTGCAGCAAGTGCCTGCAGCTTGAGGAATTTCGGTTCCACGTTGATGAGCTAGAATCCGAGCTGCAGACACTGTGACACATCAGGGAGGGGGAGAGTTACCTGGACGCTGCGATCCAGGAGCTGCTCACCAATTAGATTAATTAATTCAAATTTGATCCGTGGTCAGGGACAGAAAGGTGTGACTACGAGTAAGGAAGGTAGGGGGACTCGGGATGTAGTGATGGAGGAACCTCGGCCCTTGCTCTTGTCCAACAGGTTCGAGGCTCTTGCTCCCTGTGTGGACAAGAGCAGGGACTGCAGGGAGGATGAGCAAACTGACCACAGCACCATGGTACAGGGGGCCATTCAAGTGGGGGGAGTAAAAAGAAACGTTGTAGTGGTAGGGGACAGTATCATTAGGGAGATAGATACTGTCCTCTGCAACCGAGAGCGTGAGTCCTGAAGGCTGTGCTGCCTGCCCGGTGTTAGGGTTAAGGACATCTTCTCTGGGCTGGAGAAGAATTTGGAGTGGGAGGGGAAGATCCAGTTGCCGTGGTCCACGTACCAATGACATAGATAGGACAAACATAGAGGTTCTGCTGAGAGAGTATGAGCAGCTAGGGGCCAAATTAAAAAGCAAAACCACAAAGGCAATAATCTCTGGATTACTACCTGAGCCACAAGCAAATTTGCATCGGGTAAATAAGATCAGTTAAACACGTGGCTCAAAGACTGGTGTGGGAGAAATGGGTTTTGGTTCGTGGGGCACTGGTACTGGGGTAAGAGGGACGGGCTCCACTTAGACCGTGCTGGGACTAGGGTCCTGGCGAATCAGATATCTAGGGCTGTAGAGAGAGCTTTAACTAATTAGTACGGGAGACCGGGGAATTAATAATGGGGAACATGGAGATGGCAGAAACTCTGAACAAATATTTTGTATCAGTCTTTACGGTAGAAGACACTAACAATATTCCAACTGGATAGTCAAGGGGCTAAGTGGGGGAGAAACTTAACACAGTCACTAAGGAGGTGGTATTCAGTAAGATAATGGGACTAAAGGTGGATAAATCCCCTGGACCTGATGGCTTGCATCCTAGGGTCTTGAGAAGTAGCAGCAGGGATTGTGGATGCATTGGTTGTAATTTATCAAAATTCCATGGATTCTGGGGAGGTCCCAGCAGATTGGAAAACTGCAAATGTAACACTCCTATTTAAAAAAGGAGGCAGACAAAAAGCAGGAAACTATAGAGCAGTTAGCCTAACATCTGTGGTTGGGAAGATGTTGGAGTCCATTATTAAAGAAGCAGGAGCAGGACATTTGGAAAAGCAAAATTCGGTCAGGCAGAGTTAGCATGGATTTATGAAAGGGAAGTCATGTTTGACACATTTTCTAGAATTCTTTGAGGATGTAACGAACAGGGTGCATAAAGGGGAACCAGTGAATGTGGTGTATTTGGACTTCCAGAAGGCATTTGATAAGGTGCCACATAAACGGTTACTTGCACAAGATAAAATTTCACAGGGTTGGGGGTAATATATTAGCATGGATAGAGAATTGGCTAACGAGCAGAAAACCGAGAGTAAGGATAAATGGTTTATTCTCGGGTTGGCATTCAGTAACCAGTGGGGTGCCGCAGGGATCAGTGCTGGGACCCCAACTATTTACAATCTATATTAACGACTTGGAGGGAGGGACCGAGTGTAACGTAGCCAAGTTTGCTGAAGGTACAAAGATGGGAGGAAAAGCAATGTGTGAGGAGGATACAAAAAATCTGCAAAAGGACATAGACAGGCTAAGTGAGTGGGCAAAAATTTGGCAGATGGAGTATAATGTCGGAAAGTGTGAGGTCAAGCACTTTGGCAAAAAAAATCAAAGAGCAAGTTATTATTTAAATGGACAAAGATTGCAAAGTGCTGCAGTACAGCGGGACCTGGGGGCACTTGTGCATGAAACACAAAAGGTTAGTATGCAGGTACAGCAAGTGATCAGGAAGGACAATGGAATCTTGGTCTTTATTGCAAAGGGGATGCAGTATAAAAGCAGGGAAGTCTGGAATACAGCATGCAGTTTTGGTTTCCATATTTACGAAAGGATATACTTGCCTTGGAGGCAGTTCAGAGAAGGTTCACAAGGTTGATTCCAGAGATGAGGGGGTTGACTTATGAGTAGGTTGGGCCTCTACTCATTGGAATTCAGAAGAATGAGAGGTGATCTTATCAAAACGTATAAGATTATGAGGGGGTTTCACAAGGTGGATGCAGACAGATGTTTCCACTGATAGGGAAGACTAGAACTAGAGGGCATGATCTTAGAATAAGGGGCCGCCCATTTAAAATTGAGATGAGGAGAAATTTCTTCTCTGAGGGTTGTGGATCTATGGAATTCACTGCCTCAGAGAGCTGTGGGAGCCGGGATATTGAATAAATTTAAGACAGAAATAGACAGGAAGTGGAGCTGAGTCCATGATCAGATCAGCCATGATCGTATTAAATGGCGGAGCAGGCTTGAGGGGCAGTATGGCCTACACCTCTTATTTCTTATGTTCTTATGTTCAGGTGATCAGAAATTTAAAAAGTCAAAGAATAAGGAGAAGGCAATAGAGCAGGGTAGCACTGGGGGAAATGAAAACCAGAGTATGACAGGAATGGACAGAATGTATAAACATGAAAGTGGGGTCAAAGGAAAAAATGGTAAAACATTTTTTTAAGGCTCTATCTGAATGCATGCAGCATTCGTAACAAAATAGATGAGTTGACAACATAAATAGATACAGATGGGCATGATCTGATAGCCATTACAGAGACGTTGTTGCAAGGCTGGGAACTAAATATTCAGGGGTATTCGACAATTCGAACAGACAGACAGAAAGGAAAAGGAGGTGGGGTAGCACTATTAATAAAGGATGAGATCAATGTGTTAGTGAGAAATTATATTGGCTCAGAAGATCAAGATGTTGAATCAGTTTGGGTGGAGATAAGGAATAATAAGGGAAAAAGGTCACTGGTTGGCATAGTCTATAGACCCCCTAACAGCGGCTACACTGTTGGACGGAGTATAAATCAAGAAATAATGGAGACTTGTAAAAAAGGAACGGCAGTAATCATGGGTGATTTTAACCTTCATATTGATTGGACAAAGCAAATTGGCCAGGGTAGCCTTGAGGAAGAGTTCATAGAGTGTATCCGGGATGATTTCCTTGAACAGTACGTTGCGGAACCAACCAGGGTGCAGGCTATCTTAGATCTGGTATTGTGTAATGAGACAGGAATAATACATAATCCCATAGTAAAGGATCCTCTAGGAATGAATGATCATAACGTGGTTGAATTTCAAATTCAGTTGGAGGGTGAGAAAGTTGGATCTCAAACCAGTGTTCTTAGCTTAATCAAAGGAGACTACAAAGGTATGAAGGCAGAGTTGGCTAAAGTGGACTGGGAAAATAGATTAAAGTGTGGGACGGTCTTTGAGCAGTGGCAGACATTTAAGGAGATATTTCATAACCCTCAACAAAAATATATCCCAATGAGAAGGAAACACTGTTAGAGCAGGGGTAACCATTTGTGGCTAACTAAGGAAATAAAGGATGGTATCAAATTGAAAACAACGACATTCAATGTGGCCAAGACTAGTGGGAGGCCAGAGGATTGGGAAACTTTTAAAAGTCAGCAAAGAATGACTAAAAAAAATGATAGAGAGGGAAGATAGATTATGAAAGTAAGCTAGCATGCAATATAAAAAAAAATAGTAAGAGTTTCTACAGGTACATAAAAAGAAAAAGAATGGCTAAAGTAAATGTTGGTCCCTTAGAGAATGAGACTGGGGAATTAATAATGGGGAACAGGGAAATGGCAGAGACCTTGAACAAATATTTTGTATCAGTCTTCACTGTAGAAAGCACTAAAAACATCCCAATAGTGGATAATCAAGGGGCAATAGGTTAGGAGGAAATAATACAATTACTACCACTAAAGAAGTAGTACTCGGTAAAATAATCAGACTAAAGGCGGACAAGTCCCCTGGACCTGATGGTTTGCATCCTAGGGTCTTAAAAGAAGTGGCTGTTGAGATAGTGGATGCATTGGTTGTAATCTACCAAACTTACCTGGATTCTGGGGCGGTCCCAGCGGATTGGAAAACTGCTAATGTAACGCCCCTATTTAAAAAAAGGAGGCAGACAAAAAGCAGGAATCTATAGACCAATTAGTCTAACATCGGTCATTGGGAAAATGCTGGAGTCCATTATTAAGGAAGCAGTAGTGGGACATTTGGGAAAGCATGATTCAATCAAGCAGAGTCAACACGGTTTTATGAAAGGGAATTCATGTTTGACAAATTTGCTGGAGTTCTTTGAGGATGTAACGAGGAGGGTGAATAAGGGGGAACCAGTGGATGTGGTATATTTGTATTTCACAAAGGCATTCGATAAGGTGCCACATAAAAGGTTAGTGCACAAGATAAAAGTTCACGGGGTTGGGGGTAATATATTAACATAGATAGAGGATTGACTAATTAACAGAAAACAAAGAGTCGGGATAAATGGATAATTTTCCGGTTGGCAAACGGAAACTAGTGGGGTGCCGCAGTGATCGGTGTTGAGGCCTCAATATTTACAATCTATACTAATGACTTGGATGAAGGGACCGAGTGTAATGTAGCCAAGTTTGCTGATGATATAAAGATGGGTGGGAAAGCAAATTGTAAGGAGGACACAAAAAATCTGCAAAGGGATATAGACAGGCTAAGTGAGTGGGCAAAAATTTGGCAGATGGAGTATAATGTGGGAAAATGTGAGATTATCCATTCTGGCAGAAAAAATAGAAAAGCAAATTATAATTTAAATGGAGAAAAATTGCAAAGTGCTGCAGTACAGAGGGACCTAGGCGTCCTTGTGCATGAAACACAAAAAGTTAGTATGCAGGTACAGCAAGTAATCAGGAAGGCATATGGAATATTTATTGCAAGGGGGATAGAGTATAAAAGCAGAGAAGTCCTGCTACAACTGTACAGCGTATTGGTGAGGCCACACCTAGAGTACTGCATACAGTTTTGGTCTCCATATTTAAGGAAGGATATACTTGCATTGGAGGCTGTTCAGAGAAGATTCACTGGGTTGATTCCGGAGAAGAGGGGATTGACTTAGGAAGATAGGTTGAGTAAGTTTGGCCTAGACTCATTGGAGTTCAGAAAAATGAGAGGTGATCTTATCGAAACATATAAGATAATAAGAGGGCTAAACAAGGTGAATGCAGAGAGGATATTTCCACTCATAGGGGAAAATAAAACTAGGGGGCATAGTCTCAGAATAAGGAGCCGCCCATTTAAAACTGAGATGAGAAGGAATTTCTTCTCTGAGGGTTGTAAATCTATGGAATTCTCTGCCCCAGAGAGCTGAGGAGGCTGGGTCATTGAATAAATTTAAGGCAGAGATAGACAGATTTTTAAGCGATAAGGGAATAACGGGTTATGGGGAGCGGGCAGGAAAGTGGAACTGAGTCCATGATCAAATCAGCCATGATCTTATTAAATGGCGGAGCAGGCTCGAGGGGCCAAATGGCCTACTCCTGCTCCTATTTCTTATGTTCTTATGTTCTACAATGCCGCCTACCCTTGTGTCATCAGCAAATTTGGGTAAATGATTTTCTAAGCCATCAACTAAGTCATTAATAAATATTGTGAATAGTTGAGGCCCCAACACAGATCCCTGCAGGACACCACTAGTCACATCCTGCCAATTTGGGTACCAACTCATTATCCTTACTCCCTGTCTCCTACCGCTCAGCCAATTTCCTAACCAGTCAATAATTTGCCTTCAATTCTATGGGCTTCTACCTCTCTAATGTGGAACTTTATCAAATGCTTTCTGGAAGTCCATATAAGTAACATCTATAGACATTTCCCTGCCCATTACTTTAGTCACCTCTTTAAAAAAAATGCGATCAGGTTGTCAGGCATGACCTACCCTTTACAAACCCTCTGTTACTCCAACTCTGTGTTTACGGCTTGTCCCTTGCTCCATCATTGGTCAGCCATTCAGTCACTCTGCCCTGGCACTTTGAAACTCTTTCCTCTCAAAATCCGTCACGATGACCTTGTTTCCATTTCTCCTCTTGTTTCAGATGATTAAAGGATTTGATGAGGTAGATGATGAGAAACGATTTCCTCTGGTGGGGGGAGTCCAGAACAAGGGGGCATAACCTTAAAATCAGAGCCAGGCCATTCAGGGGTGATGTCAGGAAGCACTTCTTCACACAAAGGCTGGTGGAAATCTGGAACTCTCTTGCCAAAAGGATATGAATGCTGGATCAATTGAAAATTTCTGTCTGAGATTGATAGTTTTCTGTTCAGTAAGGGTATCAAGGATTACGGAGGGAGGGTGGGTAGATGGAGTTAAGATACGGATCAGTCACGATTTAATTGAATGGTGGAACAGGCTTGAGGAGCTGAAAGGCGTACGGCTATCCCGATGTTCTTTTCTCCTGTTGTCTTTTTTGTGTGGTTTGCTCAGTGTCATCCTCTTCCCTCTGTAAACCACCCTGTGACACCCCTTTACCTGAAGGATGCAGTTACTTTCCGTGCCTGTGCTACGTATCTGTGGACTCTCACTCTCGCTTGCAATAATCTCTCCTTCATCCCCCTCCCTCCTCACAAGTTTTGGGTTGGTTATCTGACTCTGGCCAGTCTAGTTCTTTAAGCCACTTCACTGTCCATTGTTCGTTTATTCGTTTGATGAAACTGAGCAGAGATAGTGCTTGCTGCATTGATGATTAAATCTTCACCTACAGGCCTAGAGCCTGATAGGTGAGTGAGCAAAGGAGGCTGCTGCCATTGCTGAGATTGCCTCTTATCAACAAGAGCAGGCAATGACGACGCGATTCAACACCGCCTCCAGTGCGCCAGTGCAGCCTTCGGCCACCTGAGGAAAAGAGTGTTCGAAGACCAGGCCCTCAAATCTGCCACCAAGCTCATGGCCTACAGGGCTGTAGTAATACCCGCCCTCCTGTATGGCTCAGAGACATGGACCATGTATAGTAGACACCAAGTCGCAGGAGAAATACCACCAACGATGTCTCCGCAAGATCCTGCAAATCCCCTGGGAGGACAGACACACCAACGTTAGCGTCCTTGACCAGGTCAACATCCCCAGCATTGAAGCGCTGACCACACTCGATTAGCTTCGCTGGGCAGGCCACATAGTTCGCATGCTAGACACGAGCAAGCGGTCTACTCGGAACTCCTTCACGGCAAACGAGCCAAAGGTGGGCAGTGGAAACGTTACAAGGACACCCTCAAAGCCTCCCTGATAAAGTGCAACATCCCCACTGACACCTGGGAGTCCCTGGCCAAAGACCGCCCTAAGTGGGGAAAGTGCATCTGGGAGGGTGCTGAGCACCTCGAGTCTCATCGCCAAGAGCATGCAGAAACCAAGCGCAGGCAGCGGAAAGAGCGTGCGGCAAACCAGTCCCACCCACAGCGACCCTCAACGACTGTCTGTCCCACCTGTGACAGGGCCTGTGGTTCTCGTATTGGACTGTTCAGCCAAGGACTCATTTTTAAAATGGATTCTAAGGGACTGCCTATGATGATTGGGTTTAAAAAAAATAAACTACGACTGAAGAATGGTCCTGAATATGAGATGGCGTGTAATGGAAAACTAATTACCCAGCTCTGCTGCAATTTGTTGGAGGAAAGGGATTTATAACCTCTGAAACTCCCTCCTTAAACCTCTCCTCCTCTCTGTCTCTCTCTCCTCCTCCTTAAAGATGTTCCTTGTCATGTCTGCATGCTTGGGGTTACTAGCCACCAGGTGGCGCGACTGTCAGAGGTCATTGGGCTGTACGCACATGTGTGCGGCCCAGGTATAAAAGGCAAGCTATCATGTAATGTATTCACTTCGGGCCCGAATAAAGCAGAGCCAAGTTTGTACCTGTGTTAGTTTACAGAATTCAGTCTATTGCGTTATTACATACATAACACTCCTTAAAACCAAGCTCTTAGTCACCTGTACTAATGGCTCCTTTTTATGTTCTGTGCCAGTTTTTATCTGATAACGTTCCAGTGAAAAGCCTCGGGTCGCTGCACCACGTAGAGGACGCTATATAAATGCAAGTAGTTGTTGGTAAACGTCACTGTTGCTGGGTCAAAATCCTGGAACTCCCTCCCTAACAGCACTGTGGGAGAACCTTCACCACACGGACTGCAGTGGTTCAAGAAGAAGGTCCACCACCACATTCTCAAGGGCAATTAGGGATGGGCAATAAATGTCGGCCTTGCCAACGATGCCCACATCCTGAATAAGTGAAAACTCCTCCAGCTTTTGGGAGTCGCTACAAACAAGATGAACACAGGGTCTTGCTCTTTCCCCTGGCCCAACCTTTTTATTTTTAGAAAGATTGACATAAGAATTGGGAGCAGGAGTAGGCCATTCGGCCCCTCGAGCTTGCTCCGCCATTCAGTAAGATCATGGCTGATCTTCTACCTTTACATTTACATTTGTTTTGAAGCTTTATCAAGTCTGAATCAAAAGGCGGGAAAAAATAAAATTGGACAGGCAATGAACATGCAGCAATAAGATAATGAGCTGTCAATGATTGTGCACACTGAAAGGAATTGATTGTTCTCTCTGCTCTTCTCTGACAATGATCAACACCGGTCATTAGTAATTGTTGAGCAAAGCTGCATACAGATGCCAACGACTGCAAATCTATACCATCCCTCATCGAAATGAGACGCAAAAATGTTTCTCATCGATGGGAATCTCATTAAATTCCCTCTCGCGTTGTAAGCGATCCAATTTACAGAGGATTTTGGAAGGGCTGGACTAGAGTAGATCCCAGGAGAGGTTGAGATTCCGTACCTCCCTGAGGCAATCTGCTTTAAGGATGAATTTTGTTGCTTGTATGATGCTGCTTTCGTTTTGTTGGTAACACTGGTCTTTAACCGAGAAGTTCTACTCCTTTACATGCCTTTGTTACCTCTAGACATGACATCTACAACGCATCCCTGGCTGACCTCCCACATTCTACCCTCCGTAAACTGGAGGTGATCCAAAATTCGGTTACCTGTGTTCTAACTCTCTCCAAGTCCCGCTCACCCATCACCCCTGTACTCGCTGACCTACATTGGCTCCTGGTTAAGCAACGCCTCGATTTCAAAGCTCTCATCCTTGTTTACAAATCCCTCCGTTGCCTCGCCCCTCCCTATCTCTATAATCTCCTCCAGCCCCACAACCCCACGAGATGTCTGTCCTCTTCTAATTCTGCCCTCTTGAGCATCCCTGATTTTAATCGCTCAACCATTGGTGGCCGTGCTTTCTGTTGCCTAGGTCCCAAGCTCTGGAACTCCCTGCCTAAACCTCTCCGCCTCTCTACCTCTCTTTCCTCCTTCAAGACGCTCCTTAAAACATAACTCTTTGACCAAGCTTTTGTTCATCTGCACTAATTTCTACTTATGTGGCTCGGTGTCAAATTATTTTACTCCTGTGAAGCGCCTTGGGATGTTTCACTCTGTTAAAGGTGCTATTTAAATGCAAGTTGTTGCGTGCCCTGTCCCAACTCCTGTTTCAGGAGTGAGGTTGGACGCGCAGAGAGGCGAGGGGTTTGCTCCCCACTGATCGCCTCTCTTCAATGGCCTTGTGCGTGCCCGAGTGGCTCTTGCCAGGGATCACGTGGTGCCCGCCCATACGCTTGAGGCCGACCACAACCTCGAGATGTTAACCGTATAGAATGATCCGGATTGTGATTGAGTTTTTATTTTGCTCATACTAGTTAGGATGGACCATTTGTGTATTCATACATTAGTGGTGACCTCCTAGTGGGGCAGTTGTCGCGCTGTTTATCTCCTGGTGACATTGAGTTCGCCCAGTGTCACTCCACTGGCCACTCTAGAATAGGCCTGAGGCCTGTGACCCTGCG
Source organism: Pristiophorus japonicus (assembly GCF_044704955.1). NCBI lineage: Eukaryota > Metazoa > Chordata > Chondrichthyes > Pristiophoridae > Pristiophorus > Pristiophorus japonicus. The sequence continues at coordinate 83,128,215 of NC_091991.1, read as the reverse complement.
CGCGTCCCCCTGCGCGTGTCTGTGTGTGTGTGTCTGCTTACGTGTGTACATTTTTAATTGATAATTTTCTATCTCACGCACTATTCTGCTGCTGACAACTTTTCATTCCCTCCCTATGAGGGCACTGACTCCTTGCTGCTGTAAGATGATACAGGTGCGAGTTACCATTCAATGCTTCCTTCACCTGTGAGTCTCAACACCAAACTCACTCCTATCCTCCTTTGACACCCACGTGTGCTCACTGAACTGCAGTCAGAAAGAAAGAAAGACTTGCATTTATATAGCGCCATTCACGACCACCAGACGTCTCAAAGCACTTTACAGGCTATGAAGTATTTTTGGAGCGTAGTCACTGTTGTAATGTGGAAACGCGGCAACCAATTTGCACACAGCAAGCTCCCAAAAACAGCAATGTGATAAATCCAGATAATCTGTTTTTTGTTATGTTGATTGAGGGATAAATATTGCGCAGTAACTATTCGTACTAAGTCTCCTGACGCATGCGCAGAAGCGAGAATTAGGACAAATATCACAGACTCCGTCCCCCCATTCCCCTCTTTTTCTTCCCCCCCCCCCCCAGCACAATTCCTACTAACCCTTTTCTGCACATGCGTCCAACACCACGTTACCTCCACTGAGCAGCTGAACGCATCCCCCGAGCCCCTCACAGCCCCGAGCCCCTCACAGCGGGCGGTGGAGAGAGTGAGAGAGGTAGGAGGGGAGAGTGAGAAGTGGGGAGAGAGAGCTTTGGGGGGGGGCAGAGAGAGAGGAAGAGCTCGGGGGTGCAGAGAGAGAAGGAGCTTGGGGGGTGGCAGAGAGGGAGCAAGCTTGGGGGGGGCAGAGAGGGCGAGCGAGCTTGGGGCGGGAGGGAGAGTGAGCTTGGGGAGGGAGTGGGGGAAGAGAGAGACACAGGTGGGGGGAATTGGAGGGGAGAGAGGGAACTCAGAGAAGACAGATCACGTTCTTCCTACCCCCTGGTGCGTGCAAGCTCGGTGCGTGTGTTACAAGGGACAACGTTGGTGTGGATGAAATCCAGACGTCTCAACACTGTCACTATTCACTTCATACCCAATAAACCTGTTAACAATCTGCACACTGCCCCATTTATGGGGGGGGGGGCAGGGTATAAGGTCTTGTGCTTGGGTAAGGGTCTTCAGCTGGGGGAGGGATGCACTTGTGTTGGGGTAATGGACTTCGGCTGGAACTTGGTGGCTTTTGGGGAGATCTATCCTCTGGTTTCTGGTCAAAATGGATCGAAATTACAAATTGTAAATTCACTCAGAACTTGGGCTGGGTGGTTCCAGTTATACATTCCAGAGGAACTTCAGGGTGTGGCTTATCCTTCAAGGGAACCAATTAGCAATAGGTATGGAGAGCCAATCAGAGAAATGGCTGCATTTCAGTTAGTACAAATAGATGAATTCTAAATATTGGCCAGGACACCAGGGATAACTCCCCTGCTCTTCTTCAAAATAGTGCCATGAGAGAGCAGATGGGACCTCGGTTTTACGTCTCATCTGAAAGTTGGCACCTCCGACAGTGCAGCACTCCCTCAGCACTGCACTGGAGTGTTAGCCTAGATTTATGTGCTCAAGTTCCTGGAATGGGACTTGAACCCAGAACTTTCTTGTTATGTCTTGAATAAAGCAATGTAACTGAGTACTGTGGACATGAGTAAGTGTGACAGTCTCTTTATTCTTACTCCAGCATGCTGGTACAGCATGGGAGGCCTGCTTATATACAGTGCTCACAAGGGATGCTGGGATTCCTTGGGGCTCCAACAGATACACCCTCTGGTGACGGTAATGTGCTGGTTACATACATACCATCACTCCCTCCCAAAGTCAATAATACATTTATTTACAGGGTGAGACGATCTGGGGCTTTCCGCTCTCTAGTCGATCGTCTCGGTACAAATGCAGGTGCAGGTGAGTTGGTTGGTTCTACGCTGGGCTGCTGTGCAGCTGGCCTTGCTGGGCTGCTGGGGATGATGGGTTTAGCTTTGTGGTCAACCGTGATGTCGGTTGCTTTGTGTGTGTGTCGGAGGGTTGAAGTTGGTGGTGTCCTCTTCAGGTTGCTCGTGGCTGTCTGCGAATAGTTTTTTGGTTTGGTCCATTTGTGAGTTTGACCTGAAACACCCTACTCCCTTCTTTGGCTATGACAGTGCCAGCAAACCATTTGGGACCATGTCCATAGTTGAGCACAAATACAGGGTCATGACTTCAATATCGCGAAACAAATTTGCACGATCATGGTACATGCTTTATTGATGCTGCCTGCCCTCGACATGATCATGGAGATCAGGGTGGACAAGAGAGAGCCTTGTTTTGAGTGCCCTTTTCATGAGCAGCTCAACTGGGGGAACCCCAGTGAGCGAGTGGGGTCTTGTGCGGTAGCTGAGCAGGATTCGGGAAGGTGGGTCTGCAGGGAGCCTTCTGACACTCGTTTCAAGCTTTGCTTGATGGTTTGGACTGGCTGTTAGATGCGGGCTTGAACGGGGGAGATGTGACGTGCTTGATCCCATTGTGGGTCATGAATTCCTTGAATTCGGCGCTGGAGAAGCATGGCCAATTGTCGCTGACAAGGACATCAGGCAGGCCGTGCGTGGCAAACATGGCTCGTAGGCTTTCGATGGTGGCAGTGGACGTGCTTACAGACATTATTACACACTCAATCCATTTTGAATAAGCATCCACAACAACCAAAAACATTTTGTCTAGAAACAGGCCAGCGAAGTTAACGTGGATTCTAGGCCACAGTTTGGAGGGCCATGACCACAAACTTAGTGGTGCCTCCCTGGGTGCATTGCTCAGTTGAGATCAAGTGTTGCATTGGCACACGCAAGACTCCAAATCTGAGTCGATGCCGGGCCACCACACATGGGATCTGGCTATAGCTTTCATCATTACTATGCCTGGGTGGGTACTGTGTAGGTCGCGTATGAACGTTTCCCTGCCTTTCTTAGGCAAAACCACGCACTTACCCCACAAAAGACAGTCCGCCTGTATGGACATTTCGTCTTTGCACCGCTGGAACGGCTTGATCTCTTCATGCATCTCTGCTGGGACACTGGACCAGCTCCCGTGGAGGACACAGTTTTTTTTAACAAGGGATAGTAAAGGATCCTGGCTGGTCCAGGTCCTAATCTGGCGGGCCGTAATGGGTGACTTTTCGTTTTCAAATGCATCCGTCACCAAGAGCAAGTCTGCAGGCTGTGCCATTTCCATCTTAGTGGTGGGCAATGGTAGCCGACTGAAGGCATCAGCGCAGTTTTCTGTGCCTGTCCTGTGGCGAATTACATAGTTGTATGCAGACAGCATGAGTGGCCATCTTTGGATGCGAGCAGCGACATTGGTATTTGTCATGTATTCAACCAGCATTGTAACCCATGTATAAACTGACCTAACTTGTACACCGTGAGAACACTGATCACTAGGTGGGAGACACTCCTAACCTGGACCTTCAGTTATAAAAGGGGAAGCTCCACCCACCTTCATCACTTGAGTGCTAAGGAATAAAGGACAGATCACAGACTGACCTCTCAAGCATGGGCCTTGTGTGCATTTATACTGTGTAGTAAGGACGTATCAATGGCGACAAGAAACTGGGATTTAAACCACGCGAGCATGGCCACTAGCAGAACAGACGAGAGGTACTGTGTTAAGGAATGGTTGGGACAGAGATTCAACATTGTTAAAGCAGCACACAGTTCTCCAGGCAGACAAGGGCAGTCAGGCATGCCCCAACATGTAGTCGAACCCAGAGGGGGAGTTCGACAGAGACAATGGCAAGCTGAACAGCGATTCACGCCATTGCAAGGGACAATGCGGCCAGTAATGGGGCCATCAACACCTGTTAATGGTGCACTCAAGGACAATAACAGGGGCAGTCAGGGACGATCGACTGGCAAGGGACCTTTTGTTTCAAACCGCAACTCATGCTGGAGGCGTGGAGGCATACATTCAGCCGGAGTTTGCAGAGATGAGCAAAATACCTGCAGAAATGGACACTGGGGGAAATCGCTGGAAGCTGAAGTTCAGCGAGTTCATGTGGAGCACATATACAGTTCATACACCAGGACGCCACCAATAATGATGAAAGTGCTCCTCAATGGCATCCCAGTATCAATGGAGTTAGACACGGGTGCCAGCCAGTCCCTGATGGGTATCAAACAGTTTGAAAAGTTGTGGGCATCCAAGTCCAGGAGGCCAAAATTATCGCCGATTGACGCACAGCTACGGACTTACACAAAGCAGATCATTCCGGTGCTAGGCAGCACCACGGTAGTCGTGACCCACAAAGATTCGGAGAACAGGTTGCCACTCTGGATTGTCCCAGGGGACGGTCCCGCGCTACTGGGGAGGAGTTGGCTTGCTGTCATGAACTGGAAATGGGGCGATGTCAATGCAATTTCCTCTGTGGAGTGAGTATCATGCTCACAGGTCCTGGACAAATTTGACTCATTATTTCAACCCGGCATTGGCACTTTCATGGGGGCCAAGGTAGTGATTCACAAAAACCCGGACGCCAGACCAGTACACCACAAGGCCAGAGCGGTGCCGTACGTGATGCGGGAAAAGATAGAGGGCGAATTGGACCGCCTGTTGAGGGAAGGCATCATCTCGCCAGTCGAGTTCAGTGACTGGGCGAGCCAGATTGTGCCGGTGCTCAAGGCGGATGGGTCGGTCAGGATATGTGGCGATTACAAGGCCACCATCAATCGGGTGTCACTCCAAGACCAATACCCATAACCGAGATACCTCTTTGCGATGCTATCTGGTGGCAAACTTTTTTCAAAATTGGACCTGAGCTCAGCTTACATGACCCAGGAGCTGGCGAGTGAGTCGAAGAAGCTGACCACCATCATGACACACAAGGGGTTGTTTGAGTACAACAGATGTCCATTCGGGATTCGCTCGGCCGCCGCGATCTTCCTACGAAATATGGAAAGCCTCCTCAAGTCGATTCCAGGGACGGTGGTTTTTCAGGACGACATCCTCATCACGGGTTACGATACCGAAGAACACCTCCACAACCTGGAGGAGGTGCTATGCAGACTGGACTGGGTAGGTCTGCGACTGAAAAAGGCGAAGTGTGTCTTCCTAGCTCCAGAGGTAGAATTCCTGGGGATGAGGGTAGCAGCAGACGGGATCAGCCCTACTGCATCCAAGACGGAAGTGATCCAGAGAGCACCCAGACCCCGTAACACGACGGAGCTGCGTTCGTTCCTGGGGCTCCTGAACTATTTTGGTAACTTACTTCCCAAATTGAGCATGCTGCTAGAGCCACTACACGTGCTCCTACGCAAAGGTCGCGAATGGGTCTGGGGGGGACAGCCAGGAAAGGGCTTTTAATAGAGCACGCAATTTGTTATGTTCCAACAATCTTAACACTATATGACCCATGTAAGAAACTTGTGTTAACGTGCGATGCGTCGTCCTATGGTGTCGGGTGTGTGTTGCAGCATGTCAATGCCAAGGGTCAGTTACAGCCGGTAGCTTATGCCTTCAGGAGTCTGTCCCAGGCAGAAAGGGGCTACGGGATGGTAGAAAAGGAGGCGCTCGCATGTGTATATGCGGTAAAGAAAATGCACCAGTACCTGTTTGGCAGGAAATTTGAGCTGGAGACAGATCACAAACCCCTAACGTCCCTTTTGGCCGACAACAAGGCCATAAATGCAAACGCATCGGCCCGCATACAGAGGTGGGCACTCACGTTAGCTGCCTATGACTACACAATTCGGCACAGACCGGGCACCGAAAACTGCGCCGATGCACTCAGCAGGCTCCCACTAGCCACCACTGAGGGGGCTACCGAGCATGGTGCTGAGATGGTCATGGCTGTTGAAGCTTTCGGAAGCGAAGGCTCACCTGTGACAGCCCGTCAGATTAAAGTCTGGACAAATAGAGACCCGCTATTGTCTCTAGTCAAGAAATGTGTCCTGAATGGGGACAGGGCAGCCACGTACAGGGCATGCCCTGAGAAATTTAAACCATTTCACAGGCGCAAGGATGAACTCTCGATTCAGGCCGATTGCCTACTGTGGGGAAACCGCGTAGTCATGCCCCAGATGGGCAGAGATGTGTTCATCAGAGAACTTCACAATGGGCACCCGGGCATTATCACGATGAAGGCAATTGCCAGGTCACACGTTTGGTGGCCAGGGATAGACGCAGATCTGGAACTTTGTGTTCGCAGGTGCAACACGTGTGCCCAGCTGGGCCATGCGCTCAGGGAAGCCCCCCTTAGCCCCTGGCCATGGCCCGCCAAGCCTTGGTCACGCATCCATGTGGACTACGCAGGTCCTTTCATGGGGAAAATGGTTTTGGTTGTAGTAGATGCCTACTCCAAATGGATCGAGTGCGACATTTTAAATTCAAGCACATCTTCTGCAATGGTAGAAAGTCTACGGGCAATGTTCGCCGCCCACGGTTTACCGGACATCTTGGTCAGCGACAATGGCCCGTGCTTCACAAGCACTGAATTCCAGGACTTCATGGCAGGCAATGGAATTAACCATGTCAGAACGGCACCGTTCAAGCCGGCCTCAAACGGCCAGGCAGAACGAGCAGTGCAGATAATCAAACAGGGGATGCTCAGATTCCAAGGGGGTTCCCTACAAACCCGCTTATCACGCCTCCTGTTGGCCTATAGATCCCGACCACACTCGCTCACAGGGGTTCCACCCGCAGAGCTACTAATGAAAAAGACGCTCAAAACCCGATTATCCCTTATACACCCCACCATGAAAGAAATTGTCGAGAGCAGCGCCAGTCATAATATCACTACCATGACAGGAATGCGAGGGCGCGATGTATTGATGTAAATGATCTTGTTTTTGTCCTCAACTACGCTGCAGGGCCCAAATGGCTCGCAGGCACTGTGGTTGCCAAAGAGGGAAATAGGATTCTGGTAGTTAAACTTACCAATGGACAAATCTGCCGCAAACATGTGGATCAAACAAAAAGGAGGTTCAGCAACCCCATAGAAGAAGCAGAGGAAGAACACGATATAGAGTTCACTCCACCACAGGTGACCGAACACCAGAACCAAAGGGAGGAGAGCCCAGTCACTGTGGGCAGTCCGGACAGGCCTGAGGCACTGCAAACAGCAGACACTCAGGCCAGCGCCCAACAACCGGAGCCCCAACTCAGGCGCTCTACAAGGGAGCGTAAACCACCAGAGAGACTCAACCTGTGATCCCAATAAGACTTTGAGGGGGAGGGTGATGTCATGTATTCAACCAGCATTGTAACCCATGTATAAACTGACCTAAGTTGTACACCGTGAGAACACTGACCACTAGGTGGGAGACACTCCTAACCTGGACCTTCAGGTATAAAAGGAGAAGCTCCACCCACCTTCTTCACTTGAGTGCTAAGGAATAAAGGACAGGTCACAGACTGACCTCTCAAGCATGGGCCTCGTGTGCATTTATACTGTGTAGTAAGGATGTATCAGTATTGATGCCTTTGCTTTGCTCTCTGAGAATACTATGAGTGGCTTATGGTCAGTTTCTAACTCGAACTTAAGCCCAAACAGATACTGATGCATTTTTTTTACCCCGTAAACGCATGCCAGAGCTGCTTTTTCAATCATGCTGGAGGCCCTTTCGGCCTTGGACAAGCTCCTGGACGCATAAGCAACCGGTTGCAATGTTCCCGACTCGTTTGCTTGTTATAACACACACTCGACCCCATACGAAGATGCATCGCAAGCTAGCACTAACGTTTACAAAGATTATACAGGGCAAGCAGTTTGTTGCAACATAACAGGTTTCTGGCTTTCTCAAAAGCAGTCTCTTGTGATTTCCCCCATACCCAATCATTTCCCTTGCGTAGCAACACATGTAGAGGTTCTAGCAAGGTGCTTAACCCGGGTAGGAAATTACCAAAATAATTGAGGAGTCCCAGGAACGACCGTAGCTCCATCACATTCTGTGGTGTCGGTGTGTTCTTGATGGCCTCCTTCTTGACATCGGTGGGTCTGATGATGTCTGCCGCGATTCTTCTCCCTAAGAATTCGACCTCTGGCACCAGGAAAACACACTTCGAGCGTTTCAACCTGAGTCCCACACGATCTAGCCGACTTAAAACCTCTTCCAGGTTCCGCAAGTGTTCGATGGTGTCCCGACCTGTGATCGATATGTCGTCCTGGAAAACCATGGTGCGCAGAACCGACTTTAGCAGACTGTCTATGTTCTTTTGAAAAATAGCCGTGGCCAATCGAATCCTAAACGGGCATCTATTGTAGATGAACAGACCTTTGTGTGTGTTGATGTAGGTGAGGCCTTTCGAAGATTCCGGCAGCTCCTGCGTCATGTAGGCCAAGGTCAGGTCCAACTTGGTGAACGTCTTTCCTCCTGCCAGCGTCGCAAATAGGTCGTCTGCCTTGGATAGCGGGTACTGGTCCTGTAGCGAAAAACGGTTAATCGTTACTTTATAGTCCCCACAAATTCTGACCGTGCCATCGCCCTTGAGAACTGGAACAATCGGACTGGCCCTCTCGTTGAACTCCACCGGTGCGATGATGCCCTCTCGCTGCAGCCTGTCCAGCTCGATCTCCACTTTCTCTCGCATCATATATGGCACCGCCCGTGACTTGTGGTGGATGGGTCGTGTACCGGGAACCAAGTAGATCTGCACCTTCACCCCCGAGAAACTTCCAATGCCTGGCTCAAACAACGATGGGAACTTGCTCAGAACCTGGGCACATGAGGCGTCATTGACGGACGAAAGCATTTGGATTTCGTCTCAGTTCCAGTGGATTTTTCCCAGCCAGCTTCTGCCGAACAGTGTGAGGCCATCTCCTGGTACACTCCATAGTGGGAGTTCGTGCACTGCTCCATCATAGGAGACTTTTACTGCTGTGCTGCCAATAACAGGGATCAGCTCTTTAGTGTAAGTTCTCAGCTTGGTATGAATAGGGCTCAGCTTGGGCTTGTGTGCCTTGTTGCATCACAGCCTGTCGAAGGCCTTTTTGCTCATGATGGACTGACTCACACCCGTGTCTAATTCCATGGATACTGGAATTCCATTCAGTTCAACTTTTAACATGATTGGTGGACATTTCGTGGTAAGGTGTGTATCCCGTACACTTCTGCCTCCTTGGTTTGAGTCACTAGTTCAGTTTGATCCGCCATGGATCGATCTTCCTCTACAACGTGGTGGTTTGCAGCTTGCCTGCACATTCACTGGAGGTGTTCCATTGTTCCACAGCCTTTGCACGCATAGTGTTTGAAACGGCATTGATGGGCTCAATGATCACCTCTGCAGCACCAACAAGGTGTCAATTGCCTCGCATTAACGCTTGATGGCGGACTCTGGGTCATCTGAGGTCGTGCAGCTGCATTCCTGCCTGAAAATGACATTACTTTGTGTACAGTACTTGCTGAAACACCTTTATGCTGCAAAATGTGTTTGGTGTTATTGCTGGTGGACATAAATGCCTGGGCTATTGTTATGGCACTGCTCAGGTTCGGTGTTTCAAGAGTCGGTAGTTTGCGGAGGATAACCTCATGGTCAATACCAAGCACACAAAAGTCTCTTAGCATTTACTCCAGGAATCCATCGAATTTGCAGTGTCCTGCAAGGCGCCTTAGTTCAGCAACGTAGCTTGCCACTTCCTGGCCTTCAGACCGTTGACATGTATAAAATCGATACCTTGCCATCAGAACACTCTCCTTCGGATTTAGGTACTCCCGGACCAGCGTACACAGTTCTTCATACGGTTTGGTTGTTGGTTTCACCGGAGCAAGAAGATTCTTAATGAGGCCATAGATTGTTGCCCCACAGACGGTGAGGAGGATTGCCCTTCATTTGGCAGCATTCTCATTCCCTTCCAGCTCGTTGGCCACGAAGTATTGGTCAACTCGCTCCTCGAAGGCCTCCCAATCGTCCCCTTCTGAGAATTTCTCCAGGATACCAACAGTTCTCTGCACGGTTCGCTATCTCGTCGCCAGTTGTTATGTCTTGAATAAAGCAATGTAACTGAGTACTGTAGACGCGAGTAAGTGTGACCTTAGTCACTTTATTCTAACTCCAGAGTGCTGGTACAGCACGGCAGGCCTGCTTATATACAGTGTTCCCAAGGGATGCTGGGATCCCTTGGGACTCCAACAGATATGCCCTCTGGTGGCGGTAGTGTGCTGGTTACATAAGGTTGCATACATAACACTTCTGATCCAGAGGCGAGAGTGTTACCCACTGAGCCACAGCTGACACTGTTGGGAGCAGGAACCGTGACAGACATTTTGGCATCACTTCCTTATAATTGCTAAGGCTAGTTAAAGTGTTCCCCACACATTGTGCTTCCTGGGTGAGTAAAGCTGAGCTGTTGGATTTAGATACCAAGGTATATGGAACCAAGGTGGGTAAATGGAGTTGAGGAAGAGAAGCTGTGATCTAATTGAATGACAGAACAGGCTTGAGGGGCTGAATGGCCTACTCCTGTTCCTATGTTGCAGCCTTCCCTAGCTGAGTTATCAAGGAAATGTCTTTCCCCTAGTTGGGTATGAGTTGGAAAAGGCAGTGTTTAGGCTTCAGAGAAATCTGGCTGATTGCTTTAAACCACTTGAAGTTTTAATTGGGTTCAGTTTCCTACACCACAGATGTGACAACTGAGAATATTCAAAGCGAGTTTGTCTAAAGTCAACACCATTACACAGTCGAACTTTCTAGCCCAGTAATACCAAGTATAGTTTGGTTTTTGTGTGCTAAAGATTTAAAAAAATCAGTGTACTCTGCAGCTGAAGAAACATCAGAAAGTAATTTATCTTGTGAAATGACAGTGTATAACTTCAGGCTGTTCATCAGTGTTACCTGTTAGCCTTTAATGAGTTGGTTTAGTGTGGTGTTTGATTATTGAGCGATTCTGCTTGTGTGCTATTTCCAAATGTCAGACATTATTAAACCTTGCTGTGACCAATACCAGTGGTGTAAAGAGAATGTGATTAATTGTCGGTAGCGAAGTAATTGCTTTTGTCTTCAAAGACCTGGCAGGCACAGGCCCTAGAGTGGATGGAGCAACGGAACTCCACAGGGCCCCAGTTGAACAATAAAAGACAATAGCTGGTCCATTGATACACTTGCTGTCCATCCTGAGTGTAAGTGACCAGCTGTGGGCTCCATGTATTGCACTAAGCCGAGTGGGCTTCTCGAACGTGTGTGTGTAGGCCAGACCAGGTAGGGGCAGAGATTCCTTCCCTGAAGAACATTGGTCAATCAGTTGGGTTTTTACAGTAATCCAGCAACTTTTCTGGATGGCTTTTCAGAAACTGGCCCACAATTGCCCAGATTTATTAAATGTCTTTCTATAGTGGGATTTGAATTCCCGGTGGGGAGGGCTGTTTCGGAAAAAGAACAGAAGTGCTCCATAACACACACTGAGAGGAGAGGACCTATAGCAGGCAGCCTAACCGTGTCATCTGTGTGCGCGCACACTCGGTTGTGGAATGACGCCAGTTGCCATAGTGACTCGGTGAACTGGGGGATCAGCGCCTTAAGCGAAATCCCTGGATTGTTGCTGGACATGTTCACTCCCATGTGCAGCAAGTAGTTTTAGGTGGTGTCTTGAATCAGATAGGAGTTATGATTGCCGGTCTGAGGTCTCTGCATCACATTCTGGATCGCCGTCAGTTCCAAACACTGCTAATGTATTTGTACAGATTCAAAAAGCAGAATGGATGGATATTTGTTGATATCAGGAGCCAGATTTTATTCACCTCGTAGTGACTGGCTATGACATTGGCCTGATAATTTCCCTGCTCATTATTTGAGAAGCCAGTCTGTCTTGAAAAACATCCATATTTCAACAACAACTTGCATTTATATAGCGCCTGTGACGTATTAAATTGCACCACAGTGCTTCACAGGAACATTATCAGACGAAAGGTGACAACGAGCCACACGGGGAGATATTAGGGCAGGTGACCAATAGCTTGGGCAAAGAGGTAGGTTTCAAGGAGCGTTTTAAAGGAGGAGAGCGAGGTGCAGAGGTGGAGAAGTTTAGGGAGGGAATTCCAGAACTTTGGGCCTAGGTGGTTGAAGGTACGGCTGCCAATGGAGGGGCGATTGAAAATGGGGATGCACAAGAGGCCAGAATTGGAGGAACGCAGCAATCTCGGAGGGTTGTTGGGCTGGAGAAGATCTGGTCATTAGTCCCACTCCCCCACTCTTTTCCCATAGCCCTGATCATTTCAAGTATATATCCATAGAATATTATGGACTCTTATCTTCCAACCCTTCTCCTTTGCCCCCCCCCTCATGACCCTGCTCCCCGCCCGGGAGGATGCAGAGGGGGCAATATGAGTCTCCTCTACACTTGTGTTGGTCAGTTAACTCCTTAGGTGCTGAACTATTTTGCAACATGTTAGAATTATTTTCACTATATGACATCCGCAATGATAATACCCTACTTTTTCTGTTTCTAGCCCCCCCCCCCCAACTCCCTTGAAAGTTCTTTACTCTTGCTGGGGCTGGGTTATGGTTTCCGTGATCTCAGCAGCACCCCAGTACCTCATCCCTATGACCTTTCTTCCGGTGAGATTTCAGACAGTGAGGTATTCGGCTGATTGGGGCATCATGATTTTGCATGTGCATTCTCCAGTGGGCATTGACCAATGGCGGTCATGGGCTGGGGTGCTGGTTTGTTTTCCCAATTCACCAGGACTGGGCATTTGAGCGCAGTTGTGGCGATTAGGTTATTTTGACAGAGACCAGAGATGGAACCCTGTGCTGAGCTTAGCAGGTCTCGACCAGAGTGGCAGAGGAGGCGGGGGGCGGGCGGGGGGGGGAGTGCTACAATGGGCCACAGTGACCCCCCCCCCCCCCACTGTCCCCCCAGCGTGTGGAAAGGATAAATCAGCCAGGACTCCTCTTCCTTATCACAGTCCAGCGACTCTTGTTAGAAAGTGCATCCGCGTAGACATCGGGTCACGGGGAGATTGGGCTGGACCCCATGGTAGAATAGCCTGCCCTGGCTCACTGATGAAGAATGGTCACCAGAGCAAGGTACCAAAGGACACCTGCGGAACTGCACGTTGGTGCAGATTTTCATCCTTTGTCCTTGGTAATTGTTGTGTATGCAATAACTGTTAGACTGAGTACTGTTTAACTCCAAGAGGTATAACCTTGGCTCTGCTTTATTAAGGCCCAAAATGACTAATATACAAAATGGCTGGCCTTTTATATTTGGCCTGTACACACGTGCGTGTGTGGCCTCCAACGGTGACGCCATCTAGTGGCTAGTGATTCCAAAAGTACATACATGACAGTAATAAAATTCTGATGGGGTTGGACAGACTGGATGCGGGGAGGATGTTTCCCCTGGCTGGGAAGTCTAGAACAAGGGGTCACAGTCTCAGGATACGGGGTAGGAAATTTAGGACCGAGATGAGGAGAAATGTTTTCACTCAGAGGGTGGTGAACCTGTGGAATTTTCTACCACAGAAGGCTGTGGAGGACAAGTCACTGAATATATTTAAGAAGGAGATAGATAGATTTCTAGAAACAAAAGACATCAAGGGGTATGGGGAAAAAGCGGGAACATATTGTTGAGATAGAGGATCAGCCATGATCATATTGAATGGTAGTGCAGACTCAAAGGGCCGAATGGCCTACTACTGCTCCTATTTTTCTAAGTAATGAATGATTGTCTGGGCTTAGGAGAGTGGGGCGGACTGTGTGTGGAGATTGCTCACCTCCCGTCTGATCTCTGTGTGTCCTGAGCTACAAAATATATCAATCTGAAGGGCAGGAAGCAGCTGCCAAGCCTGCCGCACACTCATGATGGCTGGAGCATCGGGACTCAACGCTGCCTCCCCTCCCACAGTCGTGGAGTCTCCTGAGAGAGGAAAATAGTCAAAGGAGAAACCCAGGAACTAGTGGGCATTATTTCACGGCTAAGTGGAGAAGTGTCTTCCGGAGGGAGAAACATTACGGGACAAAAAGCAATATTGAATAGGCGAGTCCAATCTGTTCCCTTCTGCCATCCAGATAACTCTCCACACTGGCCCGAATCCCAGGCATTTGTTCAAGAGAAAATACCAACGTGTCGAAGAGCAGTAGGGAGAAGAAATACTCGACTAATGCACATTATTAATGTAACTAATAGTGCTATTGCACAGGGGAGCAGTAAATGTTTGCATACATGCTATCTGAATTAGCCCAAATTTGCTTTCTCTTGTGTTGCAGGGTGTGTGTTAAATCTTATTATCTTCTGATAGATAGCATAATGCCATCTGGTGCACAGAATGGGGGGGTGGAGATTAGAGGTTAGGCAATTGAATTTGTGCACGGCTTGGATAGACTTGCTCTCCTCTGCCCTGAGATCACAAACATGGAGAGACTCTGTTATGTATGCAATAAAGGTTCAAACTGAGTACTGTTTAACTAAGCAAGGTACGACCTTACCTGTGCTTTATTTAGTCTCAAAGTGCCTGACTCACAAAATGGCTGGCCTTTTATACCAGAGCAGCACCATGTGCGTGCTGCTCAGTGGCCTCCGACAATGACACCATCTGGTGGCTACAAACAGCATGTACATACATGGCAGACTCTCTCCTCTCCCCTGAGATCACCACCTCTTGAATATTATTCAGCAGGAAGGCAATAATTACTGTGATACATGCGCAAAATGACATTACTGTTATATTACTCTGGTGAAGGGTTCAAATATCAGACAACACAAGTTAAATTCCAGGAAAGCTGTGGATGCTGGGACTAATGGAGCTTTTAAGAATGAGACTGATGTATTTTAGTTAGGTAAGGTTATCAAGGGACATGAAACTAAGGTTGGTAAATGGAGTTGAGGTGCAGCTCAGCCATGATCGAAATGAATGGTGGAACAGGCTCGAGGGGCTGAATGACCTTCTCCTGTTCCTAATGTTGCTATGGAAAATAAGAATGAGAGAGATCAGGCAGAATAAGTTACCAGTAAGTAATTCTTTCTGCAGAGAATGGTTAGAATGGAGTAGTTGAGTTGAAGCTAGGTAAGTACATGATGGAGAAAGGAATAGAAGGATATGATAGGGTTAGATGAAGTCGGATGGGAGGAGGCTCGTGTGGAGCATAAACACAACACAAACCAGCTGGGCTGGATGGCCTCGAAACATAGACATAGAAACATAGAAAATAGGTGCAGGAGTAGGCCCTTTGAACCTGCACCGCCATTCAATGAGTTCATGGCTAAACATGCAACTTCAGTACCCCATTCCTGCTTTCTCGCCATACCCCTTGATCACCCGAGTAGTAAGGACTACATCTAACTCCTTTTTGAACATATTTAGTGAATTGGCCTCAACAACTTTCTGTGGTAGAGAATTCCACAGGTTCACCACTCTCTGGGTGAAGAAGTTTCTCCTCATCTCAGTCCTAAATGGCTTACCCCTTATCCTTAGACTGTGACCCCTGGTTCTGGACTTCCCCAACATTGGGAACATTCTTCCTGCATCTAACCTGTCTAAACCCGTCAGAATTTTAAACGTTTCTATGAGATCCCCCCTGATTCTTCTGAACTCCAGTGAATACAAGCCCAGTTGATCCAGTCTTTCTTGATATGTCAGTCCCGCCATCCCGGGAATCAGTCTGGTGAACCTTCGTTGCACTCCCTCAATAGCAAGAATGTCCTTCCTCAAGTTAGGAGACCAAAACTGTACACAATACTCCAGGTGTGGCCTCACCAAGGCCCTGTACAACTGTAGTAACACCTCCCTGCCCCTGTACTCAAATCCCCTCGCTATGAAGGCCAACATGCCATTTACTTTCTTAACCGCCTGCTGTACCTGCATGCTAACCTTCAATGACTGATGTACCATGACACCCAGGTCTTGTTGCACCTCCCCTTTTCCTGTTTCTGTGCTGTAAATTCGATGTAATTCTATGTAATAACGATGCATATTTCTTCTGCTTTGCATTGTCTCCCAGGTTGAATATCCTGCTGGGGGGCATGACTCCATTGTACTTCCACCTGGCCAATGTGGGCCTGCACTGCGCCGTGACATCACTGTTGCTGTACACGTGTGACAAGGCCGTGTTCCGGGACAGGCGCCTGGCCTTCTTGGTTGCTCTTCTCTTTGCCGTCCACCCTGTCCACACCGAAGCTGTAAGTAGCTGGCTGAAACTTTGGGAGCAGCATCCAAATGTGGCTTTAGTACAAAACATTCTGCTTATTCCTGTCTTACAGGCCCATAAATGTTCACGGCATAGAAGGGTCGTGCCTGTGCCAGCTCTTTGCAAGAGCAATCCAAAGCTAATCCTACTGCCCCTTAGCTCTGTAACTTCCTCTGCTTCAAACAATTATCCAATAGTTACTAATAAGGAATTTCAGAGACATTTCTTTACCCAGAGAACGTGGAACTTGCTGCCAAATGGAGTGGTTGAGGCGAATAGCATAGATGCATTTAAGGGGAATCTAGATAAGCGCATGAGAGGGAAAGGAGAAGAAGAGTATGGCACTCGTGAGATGAAATAGTATGGTGTTATGTATACAATAAAGGTTCAAACTGAGTACTGTTTAACGAAGCAAGGTACGACCTTGGCTGTGCTTTATTTAGTCCCAAAGTGTCTGACTCACAAAATGGCTGGCCTTTTATACCAGAGCAGCACCATGTGCTTGCTGCTCAGTGGCCTCCAACAATGACACCATCTGGTGGCTATAAACAGCATGTACATACATGACAATACCCTCCTCTGAGATCTTATCACAACCTTTCACAGGTTGAGACGGTCCGGTACTTTGTGCTCCCGGGTTGACCGTCTCAGTTCGTTGAGTGAATGTGCAGAGTCTGTTGTGGCTGGTGGCTGGATGGCTGACTTGTTGGGGGTGGCAGTGGCCATGTCAGGAATTGCAAGTCCATTTTTATTGAACAAGTCCGTGATGGAAATTCCAGGTTCACTGATGACCCTTGAGTCCACTGAAGGCTGCTGGTAGGTTGGTTGGTCGTCGACGGTTTCTTCGTCTGACTGCTCTGGCTCGTCTGTGTGTCTCAGCTTTGTTTGATCCATGTGTTTCCTGCAGGTTTGCCCATTCTTGAGCTTAATAACAAATACTCTGTTGCCCTCCTTGGCCATGACCGTACCAGTGATCCATTTGGGACCCTGACCATAATTCAACATATATACAGGATCATTAACAGAAATCTCACGTGACACAGTTGCACGATCATGGTACCCTTGTTGACTCTGTCTTCTGTATTCAACATGATTACTTAAATCTGGGTGTACAAGAGATAACTTAGTCTTGGTCCTCTTCATCATAAGTTCAGCAGGCAAGACCCCTGTGAGTGTGTGGGGTCTTGTCCTATAACTCAGCAATATGCAGGACAAGCGTGTCTGCAGTGACCCTTGGGTTACTCTCCTCATGCTTTGCTTGATAATTTGTACTGCACGTTCTGCTTTCCCATTGGACGCAGGCTTGAACGGTGCTGACCTTGCATGTTTTATGCCGTTAAGTTTTACAAACTCTTGAAACTCCTGACTGGTGAAGCACGACCCATTGTTGCTCACCACTATGTCAGGCAGACCATGTGTCGCGAACATGACATTGAGATTCTCTATGGTTGCCATGGATGTACTGGATGACATGATTATGCATTCTATCCACTTCGAATAAGCATCCACCATCACTAAAAACATCTTGCCCAGGAAGGGACCTGCAAAATCTACATGTATCCTGGACCAAGGTTTGGATGGCCATAACCACAGACTCAGTGGCGATTCCGCTGGTGCTTTGCTGAGCTGCATGCAGGTGTTGCACTGATGCACGCATGCTTCCAGCTCAGAATCAATTCCTGGCCACCATACGTGGGACCTGGCGATGACCTTCATCATCACTATACCAGGGTATGTGCTGTGTAACTCATGCACAAACTTCTCTCTCACTTTCTTAGGCATTGCAACACGATTGCCCCACAATATGTAATCTGCTTGAATAGACAGTTCATCCTTGTGACGAATGTATGGTTTGGCCTCCTCGCACATTTGCTTGGGTATGGCAGACCAATCCTCTTTGAGGATGCAACTCTTTACAACCGATAATATTGGGTCCTGGCTGGTCCAGGTCTTAACTTGTTGAGCCGTGACAGGAGTACCTTCACTCTCAAAAGCATCCATGATTAACATTAAATCTGTCGGCTGTGACATTTCCAACTCCGGTGTGGGCAGCGCCAACCGGCTCAAAGCATCGGCACAATTCTCTGTGCCAGGTCTGTGGTGAATGACATAATCATAGGCAGATAATGTCAGCGCCCACCTTTGGATGTGGGATGAAGCATTGGTATTGATACCTTTTGTTGTTGGGAAAACAACAAAATGAGCGGCTTGTGATTGGTCTCTAATTCGAACCTCAGACCGAACAGGTATTGATTTATCTTTTTAACATCGTACACACATGCTAAAGCTTCTTTTTCTACCATACTGTAGGCGCTTTCTGATTTAGACACATTTTTGGATGCATGCGCGACAGGTTGAAATTTCCCCGACTCAATGGCTTGTTGTAACATGCAACCAATTCCATATGACGATGCGTCACAGGCCAAAACTAAACGTTTACAAGAGTCATAATGTACCAGCAGCATTTTCGAGCAAAGCAGAGTGGTGGTTTTCTTGAAAGCTCTGTCTTGCAATGCGCCCCACACCCAGTTGCCTTTTCTCAATAGCATGTGCAGTGGTTCAAGTAAGGTGCTCAATTTAGATAGGAAGTTACCAAAGTAGTTGAGTAGACCCAGGAACGAACGCAGCTCCGTCACATTCTGCGGCTTGGGTGCATTCTTGATGGCTTTGGTTTTCACGTCAGTAGGTCTGATGCCATCAGCGGCGATTTTCCTCCCGAGGAATTCGACCTCCGGTGCCATGAAGACGCACTTCGAGCGTTTCAGTCTGAGTCCAACTCTGTCCAAATGCAGTAGAACCTCTTCCAGGTTGTTCAGATGTTCCTTGGAGTCTCAACCAGTGATCAGGATGTCATCTTGGAACATGACGGTTCTGGGAACGGACTTCAGTAACTTTCCATATTCCTCTGGAATATTGCTGCAGCCGAGAAAATTCCAAATGGGCACCTGTGGTAAATAAACTGTCCTTTGTGCGTGTTAATGCACGTAAGTCTCTTCGACGTCTCGACCAACTCCTGCGTCATCTAAGCCGACGTCCAGTCCAGTTTTGTGAATGACTTCCCTCCGGCTAGCATTGCAAACAAGTCATCAGCCTTTGGTAACGGGTACTGATCTTGTTTCGAAACCCTGTTGATCGTAGCCTTGTAGTCTCCACAGATTCTGACTGTGCCATCACGTTTCAGCACAGGAACAATGGGGCTGGCCCATTCATTAAATTTGACCGGTGATATGATCTCTTCACGCTGGAGACTGTCCAGTTCAATTTCAACCTTCTCCCTTATCATATACGGCACTGCCCGAGCTTTATGATGGATGGGTCGTGCATCTGAGTCCATGTGGATCTGCACCTTGGCTCCCGTGAAGTTGCCGATACCCGGTTCGAACAGCGAGGGGAACTTGCTGAACACTTGGGCACATGTATCTTCCTCTGACGACAATGCCTTTATGTCGTTCCAGTCGCATCTGATTTTCTGCCACCAGCTCCTGCCGAGCAGCGTTGGGCCATTGTCTGGAACAATCCACAGCGGTAACTCATGAACTGCACCGTTATATGACCCATTCATTTGTGCACTGCCAATCACCTTTATCAGTTCTTTGGTGTACATGCACAGCTTGGCATTAACAGAGCTCAGCCTGGGCCTTGCAATCTTCGTGTCCCACAACTTATTAAATGCCCATTTGTTCATGATCGATTGACTCGCCTCTCAATACCGATATCCTGTTAAACTTCACATTAATCAAAATTGGTTTACTCTTGGTTATGAAAGAGTACAATCCATACTCTTCCTCCTCTGGCATCTCGGATTGCATATCCGGATCCGCGCTAGTCTGACTCTCGTCCTCCATGTGCTCCTTGCTCATCTGCGGACACTTACGCTGGAGATGCCCCACTCTATTTTGCTGGTGCCGATGATTTCCCCCACAACACCAACACGGAGAAGTTGGATACAATCCCGCTGGTGGACTTTGGGCAGCCACAGGTTTTGCGAACGCAGCCGGAAAGGCCCTGCCATGTGCCGCACTGCCGAACGCCGAATTATTTGCATTTACAGTACTTGCCGAGGTTCGGATCTTCACCGACATTTGCTTTAAACTCCTGTCCATTGTCATACATGATTGAGCGATCTGGATGGCCCTTTTTAAATCCAACTCCTCCACCGCCAGAAGTTTGCACAGGATCACCTCATGGTTGATACCGATGTTAGTGAAAATAAATTCACATAGACTCTGGTAAGGTAAGAGAGACAACTTTATTGCTAACAGAGCTCTGGGAGAAGAGTTAAGGTCCCTCGACCCGCGAAGCACCTTCTCCCCGAGTGCCTGGTGCCGCGGGGTTATAAGCAGTTTACAGAGGGCGGAATACAATCATTTAAATTCATTTACATACAATCAATCAATCCATATGGCAACGCAATTCATTTACATGCAACCAATCATTTTAGTCCTAGTGAAACCTGATAGCATGGCGCGAGTTTGGGGGCCCTTCCTCTGTATCTTCTTTTGTAGTTAGTTATTCTGTTGCAAAGCTTTCTATGAAACAGTGGCCTTCACCTGGCCATGAGTCACTTGTTGCTGCAGAGTTCAATCTTGGTACAAAGTTCATTTAGTGAAAAGGCAGATAGTTGGCTTTACCCCATCATGCTTTGCTATGTCCGAAAATCCACTCCAACACCGATAACAAAGAAGTCCCGCAGCATGTCTGCCAACACCGTCCCGAACTTGCACAGGCTCCCTAGACGTCGCAGGTCGGCAATGAATTCCGCCGCGCTCTGGCCCTCCGATCGAACTTGTATATAAAACTTGTATCTCGAGATAATGATGCTGTCGTCTGGCTTGAGGTGCTCCCATACCAATGTACACAACTCCTTGTACGTTTTCTCTGTTGGATCACTAGGCATGAGTAGATTCTTTATCAGACAGTAGATCTTTGAACCACACACAGTGAGGAACACGGCCCGGCGCCCATCTGCATCGTCGGCCCCCTTCAGTTTGTTGGCCACGAAGTACTGGTTCAAACGGCTCACAAAGTCTGCCCAATCTTCTCCCTCCACGAATCGCTCTAAAAATCCAGTCGTGCTCATTTTGCAAACAAAGGTTCTTGTATTCTCGTTGCCAAATGTTATGCATGCAATAAAGGTTCAAACTGAGTACTATTTAACTAAGCAAGGTACAACCTTGCTTCTGCTTTATTTAGGCCTAAAGTGCCTGACTCTCAAAATGGCTGGCCTTTTATACCAGAGCAGCACCATGTGCCACCTGTTGCTGTGCAATTAATCTGCACTCACTGCAGGCGTGTGTTCCAGACAAGAAGCGACTTCTCCCTCACCTCGTCCACGAGTGTGTTGCTCAAGTTCTCGATCTACAATGTGGGAACATTCATTAAGGTATACAAAACATTAAATAGTATGAGGTTTTACTGCAGATTAACAACAATAACAACTTGTATTTATATAGCGCCTTTAACGTAGTGACACGTCCCACACGAGTATAATGAGATTAAAAAAAAATTTGACAGAGGGCGCATAAGTAGAAATTAGCGCAGGTGACCAAAACGCTTGGTCAAAGAGGTATGTTTTAAGGAGCGTCTTGAAGGAGGAAAGTGAGGTAGAGCGGTGGAGAGGTTTAGGCAGGGAGTTCCAGAGCTTAGGGCCCAGGCAACAGAAGGCACGGCCACCAATGGTTGAGCGATTATAATCAGGGATGCACAAGAGGGCAGAAATAGAGGAGCGCAGACATCTCAGCGAGGGGGCAGTGGCGGGGCTGGAGGAGATTACAGAGATTAAGTCCAGAAATGTTGTAATGTTGGGGAAAAGCGGCTGACAATTTGCACACAGCAAAGTCCCACAAACAGCATTGAAATGAGGTAATCTGTTTTGAGGTGCTGGTTGATTGAGGAATAAATATTGGCCGGGACACTGCTGCTCTTCGAAATAGTGCCATGGGATCTTTTACGTCCAGCTGAGAGGGCAGATGGATCCTCGGATTAGCGCCTCACCTGAAAGATGGCACCTCCGACAGTGCAGCACCCTCTCAGTACCGGCACTGAAGCGTGGGCCTAGAGTTTGTGCGGTAGTCTCTGGAGTGGGGTCTTAAACCCTTGACTCAGAGGCAAGTGTGCTACCACTGAGCCAGGGCTGACACCTCCTATCATTCCATTGCGGGAGCTGCCTTGCTATATATCTTACAGTTACAAATAACTGCATTATCGTATTAATAAGAAATGTGCCTATGCTTATTTTACATTCTTCAATCCTAGTGTGTCATTTAATTGTAAATCTTGTGACGAGCAGATCTCCAGACTGTTTCCTTGTTTCTGTCCCATTGTTGGTTTGAACGAGGGGTTGTGGGAGAAGTCAGAGTGCCCGCCGCCACATTGTTCGCATGCCCGACACAAGGCTCCCAAAGCAAGCGCTCTACTCGGAAACTCCTACACTGCAAGCGAGCCCCAGATGGGCAGAGGAAACGTTTCAAGGACACCCTCAAAGCCTCCTTGATAAAGTGGAACATCCCCACCGACACCTGGCCAAAGACCGCCCCAAGTGGAGGAAGAGCATATTCGGGAGGGCGCCGAGAGCATGCAGAAACCAAGCGCAGGCAGCGGAAGGAGCGTGCAGCAAACCAGACTCCCCACCCACCCTTTCCTGTGTTCCACCTGTGACAGAGGCTGTGGTTCCTGTATTGGACTCACTTTTAGAGTGGAAGCAAGCCTTCCTCGATTTCGAGGGACTGCCTATGATGATGATGTTTTGAACGAGATCACAGCTGATTGGTTGGAATGAGTTTCGAAAGCCGCAGGGAGTCAGGTGTTGGACTAAGTATCAATTGTGATGTGGGAAATGCCGAGACTCGCTCAGAAGGCAGAGTGACTGTGTATCAATGAGCTTGGAAGATTCAGGTGGTCGCAGATCGGGGCCTGAAACGGTACAGATGGAGCTGTACGCAACAGCTGAATGAGCAAAGGCGTTCAGGAGATAAATTCAGCAACTTCAAATTGCTTTCTGTGTGAAGTTTGTGTGTGAAGAAGATTCATCTCGAGGCGGCCAATATATAAAAAAAAGTCTCTGTGCAAGGTTACCTTGGGGAGCTGCAGCTAGCAGTGGCAAATAGGAAGGAAGGAGCTGTGGTGGAGACCGAGAAGGACAATAAAGAAGGGAAATTTTTCACCAAAGTATTTTCGACCTTGTTATATAACTTCAGAACGCTGCCAGTTCTGAAATAAACTGGTGCAAGCAGAGCTATCCCTCAGAGAGGTTATGTTCCAGCTCTGATGAGGAACACGTGCTCCAGGCCAGATTTTGCAGTAGAATTGCCACATTATTTGTATCTGTACACATTAGCACTTTTAAAATACCCATTTGATTTCTTTCAAACAAGCGTGAGTGGTCCTGCCCACTTCTTCCTGGTCCGACAGCCATTTTCTTTTCTCCACATCCCCCGTCCCTCGCAACAAGCTTCTCTCTGTCATGATGGGAGTCTCACTGCAGATACGTTTTCTGAAGCCCCATGGGAAAGGCCTGCTCCACGGTCAAGCGGGCAATCCCTCTGTAACCCGAAGCATGACCTTGCATGCTGAGACACCGGGAATACGCGGGTCGCAGTTGTACCCCTCTCTACACACAGGCAAAGTCAGAAAGGCGGCTTTCACAAATGTTTAAGTAATGCTGATGACAAATAAATTAGAACTCTCCCGCTCCCAAAGGGCCGTTGATTCTGGGTCAATTGGAGCTTTCAGGACTAAGCTAGACAGATCGATAATTTTTCTTTAGGTAAGAATATGGCACATGGAGTTAAGATACAGATCAGTCATGACCTGATTGAATGGTGGAACAGGTTCAAGGGCCTGAATGGCCCACTCCTGTTTCCATGTTTCTATGTTGTGGCGGGGAGGCCCAAGTTTTTGTGTTCCTAAAGGCACAGAAAATGCCTAACCAGATTATATCGAACAATCTATACCCCTTCTGGCACAAGGTTAAACTGTGAGAGCCTTGAATGCAGGACCTTCTCATGGACCAAACACAAGGGCCATGGCTAAACATACAAGTGCTTGATAGCCCAATGATCAATTGCTCCTCACACCTGGGTGTACTTGGTAACTGTTTACCCAGACGCTTATCTCCGGTTATCAGTTATCTTGCCCTGGCGGATTTTGTTGTGTAGTCTCACCTTCCCCAAGTAGCCGCTCTTCCTCCGTGAGTCTGGAATGAGCGTTAGCAGTTGATGGCACCACGGAGACCAATATCGTCCTTGCCCAACATCTTCGCCCGCGCTCTTTTGTCGCTGAGGAGTGAGAACACCTGTCTGGTTTTTCTCGGAGTGCTGAGCCCCAAAGGCTGTCCCAGCTAAGATGAGTGAACTTCGTCTCGAGTGAAGATGGAGCCTGGTGCCTTCTGATCTGTATTGGCTTCGAACAATATCACTGGACAGTGTGATGAGCCAAACACCATCAGCAAAACCACGACCACCATTTTCAATATGGATGGCATGAAAGCACCATCAACAAGGAGGATCGCAGCTGGTTGAAGGTTTAACTCACCCACTGCGCACCACGCATCCCATTTTGATGGAGCGAAATCTTGAAGCTATGGTGGAAAATTATGCACCTTTTTACATTTTGCACTCAGTAATGTGAGTAATAGTGGTGTTGGGGAATAGGACTCTTACGATTTCATTCATCAAGCATTCTCAGGTCAGGTATCAGCGTGGAGGCCTTGACCTGCGTGAGAACACCAGCGGCAGGTCGGGGCCATAAAAGGAGGCCTCTGGAGCAGCACGAGCTGGTGCAGGAGGGCGATGGCAGCGAAGAGTGATGTCAATAAGGTCCAGGTCGGTGATTGGAGCGTGGGCAGATACAGCAGGAGCGGCGAGGTCGGGGCGAAGGAGCGGCGAGAGACTAGAGGGACATGATCGGGGCCCAGGGGCGGCGTGAGTTCAGGGCAGGGGCCCAGGGGCAGCACGGGCCAGCCCACACTGTGATATGTGTGCGCATTAGGTCCGTGCAGCAGAGCTGGTCTCCAGTCGTCTTGGTTAATCCTTGCCACTGGACCAAGACCTAGCTCTGTCAAGCCCGTGTGGTGGCTGGTGTGCAATGGCCACCACACATTAAAAAAATCCAGGCACAGGCATCTTCCACCCTTGAGGACATAGTTCGGGTCCTTCATTGAAACACGTGTGAACTCATCCTTTTTTGGCGTGGGACCAAGTCATCCTCGTTTCAAGGGACCGCCTATGATAATGATGATGATTAGCAAAGGCAGGTGCAGCTTAAAGCTCTTTGTCACCTGCCCCAACAACTTGCCTTAGCTCTAACCTCTGGAGCATTCCCCCATTGTACCAGTGCAACAACTTATGTTTCTATTTCCCTCTGAGTGACATGGCTAATTAGGGACCTGCGCACTAGGGACTGGATTGAGGCTGCTCTAAGTTACTTCACATGAACCATTGCAGCCAACAACGAGGAGACTTTCACTGTGGGCTGGTGAAAAGGTGAAAGGCCTGTTTTTAACCCGCCCAATCCCTCATACTGTCTTTGCTAAGGCCTTGTTCACAGGGCATGTCTGCACTTGAAAATAATTATATCAGCAAGCTTTTGATTTTTATTGAATATCATGTCTTAATTCATCCAAAAATAACATGCTTGGGAGGCTCAGAGGAAAGATAGACAAAATAACAGTTTGTGTTACTAAAGTTAAATCGATTCGCTTCAATCTTGCACAAAAGCACCTACTATGTCTGGTCTAACATTGCTTTCAATGCTGAACTTTTGTCAGTTAAATTTAAATTTTCTATAAAATCGAACATGTAGCTTCCTATCTTTCATCTTGTGCCTCATCCTTTGATTATTTTTATCTGGGTGCATGTCCGGACAGCCTTTCTTTCCCTTAGTTTGCTGCATTAACAATTTTATTCCTTGGGTGTGACTCTCTTTCTCGGGCCTTCAACATTTGGCCACTAAACCGTTCCCAACAAAATGAAATACATGAACCATTCCAGATATCCACCCAGAAAAAAACAATCTTGTGCTTTGCAAGTGCTGCGATAGTAATTAATTGATAAGTCCATTGAATAGCAGGGATCGATTACTGTAGCACTTCATGTGACTACTTTACAATGCATGGACGTAATTGGAATGAATGAAAGAGGCATGCTAAACCAGCTCAGTAACTGTGAATGGTTTCCCATGCATTTTAACATCCATTTTATGCAACTTTCTTGCACTTTTGTTGACCAGGATGGTGTGTAGAATGAGGATGGGGGAAGAAATGGGGAGGCAAAAAAAAAAATTGAAGTAAGATAAATGTAGCAAAGGTTTTTTGAGTTTGAGTTCTTTAGTGACTCCCCCTCTCCAGCCAGGCCTCTACTGGCTTAATGAGATAATAAGAACATAAGAAATAGGAGCAGGAGTCGGCCATTTGACCCCTCGAGCCTGCTCCGCCATTTAATAAGATCATGGTTGGTCTGATCATGGACTCGGTTCCATTTCCCTGTCTGCTCCCCATAACCCTTTACTCCCTTATCGCTCAAAAATTTGTCTATCTCCGCCTTAAATATATTCAATGACCCAGCCTCCACAGCTCTCTGGGGCAGAGAATTTCACAGATTTACAACCCTCTGAGAGAAGAAATTCCTCCTCATCTCAATTTTAAATGGGCAGAGCCTTATTCTGAGACTATGCCCCCTAGTTTTAGTTTCTCCAATGAGTGGAAATATCCTCTCTCCATCCAACTTGTTGAGCCCCGTCATTATCTTTTATAATGCCCAGCAAGGTGTGACACCAAGCCTTCCCTCAGGCTGATGCACTCAGTTCTGATTCCTAAATCTGTCCTCATTTAGCCAGTTCTGGGTAAGGGGACGTTAGGGCACTACCATTAAAAAGAAAAACTTGCAAAACCTTGGGACGTCCCAAAGCGCTTTATAGCCAATTAACTACTTTTTGTGGTGTAGTCACTGTTGTAATGTAGGATAAGCGGCAGCCAAATTTTCCGCAGCAAGATCCCCCAAAAAGCAGTGAGTTAAATGACCAGATCGTCTGTTTTAGTGATATTGGTTGAGGGGTAAATATTGGCCAGGACATTGGGGAGAACTGCCATACTCTTTGGGAAAAGTGCCATGGGATCTTTTATGGTAAGGCTGTCCTCTCTCCTCTGTCTTGTTTGTGTGCTGTATCGAGCTCTTTGCCGAGTCCATCAGGAAGGATGCGGGTATTAGAGGGGTGACGATCCCAGGCAGTGGAGGCGCTCAGGTCAAGACCTCCCTGTACATGGACGACGTCGATGTCTTTTGCTCGGATCCGCAGTCGGTCCACAGATTGCTCACAATCTGCGACCAGTTTAAACTGGCCTCTGGGACGAAAGTTAATCGCAGCAAAAGCGAGGCCATGTTCTTTGGAAGCTGGGCCGACCGATCCTTTATTCCCTTCACCGTTAAGCCAGATTACCTGAAGGTGTTGGGAATATGGTTCAGAGCGGACGGGGTGTGCGCCAAAAACTGGAAGGAGCGTATCGCTAAAGCCAAACATAAACTGGGATTGTGAGAGCAGTGCTCCCCCTCTCCATTGCAGGAAAGAACCTGGTTAGGAGTGAGATGCTCTCCGTGTTGTTGTACGTGGCGCAGGTCTGGCCCATACCCCACTCCTGTGCTGAGGCAGCACCCGAGCTGTCTTCCATTTCGTCTGGAGATCGAAAATGGACCGTGTCCACAGAGACACGATGTACAAATCTCTGGACAAGGGAGGAAAGGACGTTCTGAGCATGGCCCTCATCCTGATGGCCACTTTTGTGTGCGGCTGCATCAAGCTGTGCATAGACCCTTGGTTAGCAAACACCAAGTGTCACCACGTGCTAAGATTCTATCTGCCCCCGGTGTTGTGAAGGATGGGTCTGGCCAGGCTGCCGCGGAACGCTCCAACCAGTTGGACCATGCCTGACCACCTGTCCTTCATGGAAAAGTTTTTGAAGAAAAACACCTTTGCCCACAAGGCCATAAAGCAGTGGTCGGCACGCAAGGTCCTGGACACCCTACGGAAGAAGGAGATGATGGATCCTGTTGGGCGGTTCCCCGAGCAGACTGTCGAACTCGTTTGGCAGAATGTCTCATCGCCAGAGCTTTCACACAAGCACCAAGACATACCTTGGTTGGCGGTGAGAAGGGCCCTACCCGTCAGATCCTTCATGCACAGCCGGGGTTTCAGAGTCACGGCACTCTGGCCTCGAGTCGGCTGTAGCGCGGACAAGACTGTCATCCAGCTCCTTCGGGATTGCCCCTTTGCAAGGCAGGTCTGGAAAGAGATGCAGTGGTTGCTGTCGAGGTTCATCCCGAGCAGCTCCGTAACACAAGACTCTGCTCTGCGGACTGTTCCCAGGGACACACACCGAGACAGACATCATCTGCTGCTGGAGAGCCATCAACTCGGTGAAAGATGCACTTTGGTCTTCCCGAAACTTGCTGGTCTTCCAGAGCAAGGAGATGTCCACGGCCGAGTGTTGCAGACTGGCGCAATCCAAGGTCCAGGAGCATGTGCTGAGGGACGCACTAAAGGTTGGTGCAGTCACCGCAAAGGCTCGATGGGAAAGAGCCAGAGTTTAAGGCCCTTTCGCCACGGTAAACCCAGGGGATGGAATCAGACCCCCTCGGGCTGTGCTTGTTAATCTGCTTGTATACATAGAACACCATGTACTGAAAAACACCTGTATTGTGCCATGTATAATGAAAGTCTCAGCACTGTTTAGTAACTTGTAAAGAAATGTAAATGTATCCCCATCCGGTCCATGTACTGCTTTCATCTGCATAGTGCTACATGTAACGTGATTCGTGATCAGTATTGAAATGTATCCTGGAATGTAATGTAAACCTGTTCTTATCTGCTCCATGTAATACCCTTATTTGCACAGTACTACATGTAACGTGATTTACGGATTGTACTAAACTGTACCTTGAAATGAAATGTACACTAGTGTATTGTATGGAACTGCTGTCAGCATCCAAACGAATTGTATGGAATTGCTGAACGTAATGTACTGAACTATTTTCCAATGTATTCTGAAAATTTTATATGAATAAAGTACATTTTTGAAACAAACAAAAAAAAATGTCCACCTGAAAGTGCCTTTGTTTAATGTCTCATCCGAAAGACCGCACCTCTGACAGTGTAGCACTACCTCCGTACTGGATTATGTGCCCAAGGCTCTGGAGAGGGACTTGAACCCACAACCTTCTGACTTGGAGGCGAGAGTGCTACCCACTGTGCCACGGCTGACGCCTAAAGCCAAGGCTTCCTACCCTCTCCTGTCACATTTTGTGGACACCAAGTAAGGACAGAACGGGGGCTTTGTGTGTGGTGGGCATGCACTCGAGCAGCCTTGCTAACGCTCGCCCAGGTACATGGGTGAAAAGACTCTGGAAGTTTGCAGCTGAACTGTCCCCAGTTGGCAGGAGGGATATGGGAGGACATGGGAGGGGAAAGCGATGCCTATTCTGTCGTCAGTATTTTGACTTCCTGTGTGGATGTGCTTCTCATGTCTGTGGTTGTTGTTCCAGGTGACTGGGATCGTGGGGCGAGCAGACGTGCTGGCTTGTGTCCTCTTCCTATTGGCTTTTCTCTCCTATCTTAGGTACGTAAAACTGTGCGATTTCTCCATTGAACTGATGAACCGCTTGCAGACTGTTTTTTTAAAAATATAAAGCAACCTTTTTTTTCTTGTTTCTGTACGTTGAGTTTTTAAGTTTTATTTTTACTGATTGTCCTGGAAGTGGAAGTTTTAAATTATAAGATATTTTTGGTATGAAATCAAATTCAATATTCTAAAGATTAAAAAATTCCCAAAGTACATGTGGAGTCACTGGAACACCAATGGCCTGAACAGGAGTTGAGGGAGCCATTAAAACTGCTATCCATATCAGTTTGAGACAATGGAAGTTGTTAACACATTTGAACATTTCCTAGTGATATTCACATGTCAGAAGGGCTTCATTTCTTGGAGCTCAGTCAGGGAAGTACACACCCAGCAGTCAGTTTGAATGACAGCTCAACTGGCCATTCCCTGGACACTGAGAGTTGGCAGAGGGCCGCGCTCAAGCTTTTTTAACTCCCACCCAGTGAAGAAATAAAATACGGTCTGAGAGACCTGGTAAGAGCTTCAGGCCCAGAGAGAGAAGTTCTCTAAAGCGTAGTATAAAAGCAAAATACTGCGGGTGCTGGAATCTGAAATAAAAACGCAAAATGCTGGAAATCTCAGCGGGTCAGGCAGCATCCGTGGAGAGAGAATCAGAGTTAACGTTTTGGTTCTGATGAAGGGTCGTCTACCTGAAACGTTAACTTTGTTTTTCTCTCTACAGATGCTGCCTGACCCGCTGAGATGTTCAGCATTCTCTGTTTTTATCTCTGAAGCGTAGTTCTGACTTGATTCAGGGAGGGTCCTGCTCTGGAATTCGGCTGTTACTCGGGTAGTGTGACATGCATTGTTATTTTTCTGCGTTACGAGGTACGGAATTAAATAAGTTGACTTTCACTATAATTAATTTGTTCATTCACATGTTATATGAAAAATGAATTGGCTTGTTTATATCGAATAGGCCTGCTCTTCCAGAACATGCAACAGTTTGTCCTGTCGAGTGGAGAGAATCACATGTGGGGGCACATGTGAGATTGCAGTATCCAGTTCATTGTTATGACCCCCCTCCCAGGCCTGCAATCACATAATTGGGCAGTAACAGTTAATTCCTAATTGCAGGAGACGTCAAGTCTGCTCACAGTAAGAGACAAGTGACGCTAAACCCACGATGATTGGGTTCAAAGAACATTTAGTGCAGACTCTGATTTTGTACCCATGAAGTTCCAGTTTTTGGTATCATCACCAGAATTTGCAATTAACGTGAATTTGACCGTCAATAAGACGGGTGATTTGGTTCTGTGTGACGTGAGTGTCAAATCTCGCCAGTTTGAGACTGCTTGCGCATTGAGTATTGTGCATAGAGTCCTGCAGGAAGGGAAGAACCTAGAAATCCATCTCTGGCAGTGCTTGAAAACGGGTGGCTGTGATGGGGGAGCCTGCGCTGTCAAAGGCATTGATGGTCATGAGCATCTCCACGCTTTGCTCCGCTGCCCCCTCAGTGGTGGCCAGTGGAAGCCTGCTGAGCGCGTCAGCGCAATTTTCGGTGCCTGGCCAGTGCCGTATGGTGTAGTCATATGCAGCCAGCGTGAGAGCCTATTGCTGTATGCGAGCTGGCGCATTGGCATTGAGAGCTTTGCTGTCGGACAACAGGGATGTTAACGGCTTGTGATCTGTTTCTAATTCGAACCTTCTGCTAAAAAGGTACTGGTGCATCTTTTTCACCCCACAGACACATGTGAGTGCCTCCTTTTCAACCATCCCATACCCAATTTCTGCTTGGGAGAGCGACCTGGAGGCATAAGCCACAGGTTGTAGTTGGCCCTCATCATTACTCTGCTGCAACACGCACCCAACCCCATAGGATGATGCATCGCATATCAAAACCAGTTTCTTACAGGGGTCGTACAGGGTCAATAACTTATTAGAACAAAGCAGGTTCCGCGTCCGATTGAAAGCCCGTTCCTGACAGTCCCCCCAAAACCAATCGCAACCCTTACGCAGGAGCACGTGTAGCAGCTTCAACAATGTACTTAAGTTCGGCAGAAAGTTCCCGAAATAGTTCAATAGTCCCAGAAATGAACGCAACTCCGATGTGTTGCCAAGCCTGGGCGGGCGACGGATCGCCTCCATCGGCCATCCATGGTTCGCAGAGGCTGATACTTGGTTCCATTGCAGTCAGTGGAACGGAATATCAGGCACCGCATATAACGGCTGGCCCATCCCATACCACCTGAGACGGATTTCTCGGCCAAAATGTTTGAGCTGGGGTCAGAAAAAAAAAATCATTAACTGAATATTAAAGCAATTGGAAAACGGTCTTGCCAATGGGGCAAAATGGTGTTGTAAAAACCGCAAGTGTTGAAAGTAGATTGCAGATTACAGCGTCTATAAAGAGGGAAAGCCGCTTCATGTTTTTGTTGTAAGGTAACCAAGGGCTTGCGTGACTAACAGTTCTGTTGTGTGTTTCCATCCTTTTCTAGCATCTGATGTGTTGATGTGTTTCGCTTTTTACTTTGGTACAATACTGTATATGGCTGTGAATAAATTGAACTGTTGCACCGGGTATTTGACAATCTTTCTCTCCTTTGCAGGAGTGTGAACTGTAACTATTCTGGGGAATATTTTCCTCCCACCAGTTCTCCATTTTTCTTGCTGCTAAGTCTGTTCCTGGGGACCTGTGCGATGCTGGTGAAAGAGACGGGAATCACTGTCTTTGGAGTGTGCCTTATCTACGACCTTCTTGTGTTGTGCTCTAAAAGACTTCTGATGTAAGTTCTAATGAATTTTGTAAATTACACGTGTAGCATGTACAACAAAAAGAGATGTTTATTTACAAAATTGAATTGCAATTGACTTCACTACTGTGCTAAAATCACCAATCTTTGCTAAGTCCAAGACCGAGCTGGGGTCAGGATAGGAATGATAGGGGCTGTGATCAAGTCTGGTCTTTGATATTTTTGATGATGATTAAGTCATTGTAACTTGTAGTAACCTTGTATCATTTGCTGAAACACTGATCAGGATCCAAGCCATTTCTTTTTGGCTCAAATATCAAGATCACAGGAATTGCTTCACGAAAAGAAAACCCATGGTCGACTGCACCTTCTGTCATCCTGGTAGTCGCATTATATAATAATGATGCAGCTGTTGACTAACCGTGGCATTCAATTGCTATTGATTACTGTACAAGAGACCCAATCATGAGGTGAGGAAAACCCTCAGAGGTGGAGAGCTTTGGGAATCATAGCTCCAAGGTCCCCTATTCCTTCCAAGCCCACTACACTTGCCATATTTCATGCATTATACAGACACTTGCTTCAGATAGTGTGAGTGAATCTGGAATGTTGATGTACTGCTTTTAGAAACATAGAAACTAGGTGCAGGAGTAGGCCATTCGGCCCTTCGAGCCTGCACCACCATTCAATAAGATCGTGGCTGATCATGCCACTTCAGTACCCCATTCCTGCTTTCTCTCCATACCCCTTGATCCCTTTAGCCGTAAGGGCCACATCTAACTCCCTTTTGAATATATCTAACGAACTGGCCTCAACAACTTTCTGTGGTAGAGAATTCCACAGCTTCACAATTCTCCTAATAACTTAGTTGCAGTGAATCAGAGAAAAAAACTCATTTTTCCGGGAGATAGCCATTCAACTATCGTTGCTGACAGTGTCCATGGGCAGGAAGTGATGAAACCTATGGTCCCAGAACGGAGTGTGTTACCAGTGTTTACCAGCTGTACACTGGGATTGAGCAAACACCTCTGCTAAGATTCCAGACCTTTTTTCCTTCCAATATGCAGAAGTGCAACAATTCCAAGTACACACTGGAAAATGGCAATTCAAGGCAGGCGGGGAATGGAAAGAGACCCTGTTGCTTTTGAGTCATTTAATCTTCAGCAGAATCAGTTCTGGCTCCTGGATTATTTTTGATCAAACGCGAACATTTTTATGGTGCGAAAACCACAAACCTCTTGTCGGAATGCCCATTTGTGACGTCGTTGGTGGTTGCAGCTGACAGACCCTGAATTTGGAAGCCAACCACTGTTTGGGCCTCTTCTCCTTGAAGGACATTCAAACATAATAACTTATGAATGGGCAAAGGCCTTTGGGCCGAACAAACCTGTCCCTTTATTCGTAGATCAATCCCACCTACTCCTGTTCTGAACGTATCCTTCAATCTCTCCTCTCTCCAGAACTCTCCATCTCCTTCTGCCTGACTTCCGTTCTTACTCACTCTTCAGCTCAGGAATTTTTTGCGCCACTTTTAACAGTTAGTCTGGCTCAGGTTTGTAAGTTCCCTTCATAATCCTGTGGGCTCCCCTTTTTTCTAAAACCAACCAGCGCTCGATTCCAGCAGCTGGCAACAGATGAATTCAGCCAAGGGCGCGATGATTTCTTTCTTTCCCGTGAATTCCTGGCCTCCGGAATGAATCCCCGAGTGTAGCATCCATAAATTACAGCACGGGCACTCCCAGTTATTAATGCCATCATGTTGCCCTTCAGAACCTGTTGCCAACCAGAGTCCAAAACACAGTGGTGAAATGGTTAAATTATCCGGATAGGGTCCTTGGGGATGTGGTCGGTTCTCACCTGCTGCGACTTAGTGCTGGATTGATTCTTTTGCTCAGCAGGCCTTTTGTGAGTGCCATTTCCTTAATTATATTACGCAATCACTTCCAATAATAGAGCTCTGCTCCCTTGCTGGTAGAAAGCACATTGCTGAGCCTGTAAAACCAGGCTGAGGGGCCATGCCCAAGGTAGCCTATCCAATACACATGCCCGAGTAGCTGCTTGCTCCAGTGCCAGTGGCACCTAGCTGCTGGACGCACTCTGACAAAGCCCGTCGGCAAAGCGAGCTTTGATTGCTCATTGCGGTGTTGGATTCTGGGCTTGTTACTCTACAGGGTTGGCGTGGCCCTGGACAACGTGGACCATTTCCCATATCTCGGGAGCCTCTGATCAACAAGAGCAGGCATTGACGACGAGATCCAACACCGCCTCCAGTGCAGCCTTCGGCTGCCTGAGGAAAAGTGTTTGAAGACCAGGCCCTCAAAACTGCTACCAAGCTCATGGTCTACAGGGCTGTAGTAATACCCGCCCTCCTGTATGGCACAGAGACATGAACCATGTACAGCAGACACCTCAAGTCACTGGAGAAATACCA
Source organism: Pristiophorus japonicus (assembly GCF_044704955.1). NCBI lineage: Eukaryota > Metazoa > Chordata > Chondrichthyes > Pristiophoridae > Pristiophorus > Pristiophorus japonicus. The sequence goes on along the minus strand of NC_091991.1, from coordinate 83,093,334 downwards.
CCAACGATGTCTCTGCAAGATCCTGCAAATCCCCTGGGAGGACAGACACACCAACATTAGCGTCCTCGACCAGGTCAACATCCCCAGCATCGAAGCACTGACCGCACTCGACCAGCTCTGTTGGGCAGGCCACATTGTCCGCGTGCCAAACACGAGACTCCCAAAGCAAGCACTCTACTCGGAACTCCTACACGGCAAACGAGCCAAAGGTGGGCAGAGGAAACGTTACAAGGACACCCTCAAAACCTCCCTGATAAAGTGCAACATCCCCACCGACACCTGGGAGTCCCTGGCCAAAGACCGCCCTAATTGGAGGAAGTGCATCTGGGAGGGTGCTGAGCACCTCGAGTCTCATTGCCGAGAAAATGCAGAAAACAAGAGCATGCAGCAAACCAATCCCACCCTCCCTTTCCCTCAACGACTGTCTGTTCCACTTGTGTTTCTCGTATTGGACTGTTCAGTCATCTAAGAATTCATTTTTAGAGTGGAAGCAAGTCTTTCTCGATTCTGAGAGACTGCCTATGATGATGATGACTGTGGAGAGCAACAGATGACTTTGGACCTATTGTTCCCAATGCTCTCCACCATTGGGGCTTTCCTTGCCTCATATCTGGGTCTGTTGTAGACTCATTGATGGAGGTTGTTGCTGTGTCTATAACTGCATTATCATTGTATCGTGACTGCCAGGATGGTAGAAGGCAAACTAGATTGGCCTTGGTCTTTTTTCTCTAGCAATTCCTTATGTGTTTACTCATCAGAGACAGTTTACAAGCAATGAATTAGGGTACTGGCAACATACACAGTGTCACTCACTGCAGTACTATACCCCTCAAGTTTTGTGCAAATTGTCACAACGCAAATGATGACTGTAGGGCTGTAGATTTTGTGATTTATGTTGTCACATTCCTGCGAATTGAAGCAACGGTTTTATTTGCGGCTTTGGAGAAGAACTATACCCCTGTCTGAATCAGTATCTGTGTTCCCATTGCATTCATCCTCTGCCCCACCCCCTCCCCACTGCTCCGTCCCTCCCCTCCACTGTTTCCCCCCCCCCCTCCCCACTGCTCCGCCCCTCCCCTCCACTGTTCCCCCCCCCCCCCCCCCCACTGTTCCGTCCCTCCCCTCCACTGTCCCCCCTCCTGCCCCCCCCCCCACCCCACCGTCATCCAAAACAAAACTGGGGCCGAAATTTTGGTGAATAATCGGCGGGGACCCCACCGTGAGTTTCTCTGTCGAAATAACGGCAGCCTATTGGGGGACCTCACGAGGAAATTCCCAGCAACTGTTTTCAAAAAAAAGCTTGAAAGATTCCTTGCAAGTTAAATAAAGAAAAGAAAGCACGTTGCACGACCTCAGTTCATCCTAAAGCACTTTACAGTCAAATTAAGTAATTGTGAAGTATAGTCAGTGTTGTAATGTAGTTTAGTGCCTTATAGAGGCCAGAGGTGATAGGAGATTAATAGATCCACAAAATGATTAAAGAGTCTATTTCCCTCATTTACCAAAACTGACCATAAGCTCGTTCCAATGACTGACTCTCAGCCATATCCAGTTACTTCAGAATGACATTGCTGGTGCTCGAAGGTCAGCTTTCTCTGTTTTTCTTTGACCTCTCCAATGCATCGACTACAAGTGTGAGCATTGGTAGGAGACGTACTGTCAGACTATTATCAATGCTACTTTGAAGCGACACTACCAGAGCATCCTCTTCTCCCAATGACCCCTGCCCAGCCCGTTGATGAGAGTTTCGCCTCCTCGATGTGGTTGAGATTGGGTAGTCAGCAGCCTGTACCTTGTCACCGTGGTGGAGAGCTGTTGAAACTATACACATTGCTGGCTACAATTATCTGGGTGACCCAGTTAACTGAATATAATGCGTTGCATTATATAAGAACATAAGAATTAGGAGCAGGAGTAGGCCATACGGCTCCTCGAGCCTGCTCAGCCATTCAATAAGATCATGACTGATCTTCGACCTCAACTCCACTTTCCTGCCCGATCTCCATATCCCTTGATTCACCTGGAGTTGAAAAATCTATCTATTGATCATTGGATAAAATAATTGTAACAGTTGATAATCAGGTGAGAACGATGGTGCTCTTTTATTTTTTGTCCACTTGCTGCATTTTGCAGGGATGTGGTTCGGAGGTGTGTGTGTATATGTACCGCACACGTATGCACACACATCCCCCACCCTTTTTCCTCCTGTTAATCTTATTGGCTGAGGCTCAGTGGGTTGTTGTTTTTGTATCTTTCTCACACTTCCCTTACAGAACAGGGTGAAGTAGTGGAACGATTAATGAACTCATTGGAGTTTAGAAGAATGAGAGGTGATCTTATTGAAACATATAAGATTCTGAGGAGTCTTGACAGGGTAAATGCTGCGAGGATGTTTCCCCTCGTGGGGGAATCTAGAACTAGGGGGCATAGTTTCAGAATAAGGGGTCACACATTTAAAACAGAGATGAGGAGGAATTATTTTTCTGAGGGTTGTGAATCTTTGGAATTCTCTTCCCCAGAGAGGTGTGGAGGCTGAGTCATTGAATATATTCAAGGTGGAGATTAACAGATACTTGAATTATAGGGGAGTCAAGGGTTATGGGGAGCGGGCAGGGAAGTGGAGTTGAGGCCAAGATCAGATCAGCAATGATCTTATTGAATGGCGGGGCAGGCTCGAAGGGCCATGTGGTCTATTCCTGCTTCTATTTCTTATAAGAACATAAGAAATAGGAACAGGAGTAGGCCATATGGCCCCTCGAGCCTGCCCCGCCATTCAATAAGATCATTGCTGATCTGATCTTGGCCTCAACTCCACTTCCCTGCCTGCTCCCCATAACTCCTTATCCCATTATTGTTTAAGAAACTGTCTATTTCTGTCTTAAATTTATTCAATGTCCCAGCTTCCACAGTTCTCTGAGGCAGCGAATTCCACAGATTTACAACCCTCAGAGAAGAAATTTCTCTTCATCTCTGTTTTAAATGGGCGGCCCCTTATTCTAAGATCATGCCCTCTAGTTCTAGTTTCCCCCATCAGTGGAAACATCCTCTCTGCATCCACCTTGTCAAGTCCCCTCATAATCTTATACGTTTCGATAAGATCACCTCTCATTCTTCTGAATTCCAATGAGTAGAGGCCCAACCTACTCAACCTTTCCTCATAAGTCAATTCCCTCATCCCCAGAATCAACCTAGTGAACCTTCTCTGAACTGCCTCCAAAGCAAATATATCCTTTCGTAAATATGGAAGCCAAAACTGTACGCAGTATTCCAGGTATGGCCTCACCAAAACCTTATGTAGCTGCAGCAAGACTTCCCTGCTTTTATATCCCATCCCTTTGCAATAAAGGCCAAGATACCATTGGCCTTCCTGATCACTTACTGTATCTGCATACTATCCTTTTGTGTTTCACGCACAAGTACCCCCAGGTCCCGCTGTACTGCACTTTGCAATCTTTCTCCATTTAAATAATAACTTGTTCTTTGATTTGTTTTTTCTGACAAAGTGCATGACCTCACACTTTCCAACATTATACTCCATCTGCTAAATTCTTCCCACTCACTCAGCCTGTCTATGTACTTTTGCAGATTTTTTGTGTCCTCCTCACACATTGCTTTTCCTCCCATCTTTGTATCATCGGCAAACTTGGCTATGTTACACTCAGTCCCTTCCTCCTAGTCGTTAATATAGATTGTAAATAGTTGGCATCCCAGCACCGATCCCTGCGGCACCCCACTAGTTACTGGTTGCCAACCAGATAATGAACCATTTATCCCGACTCTCTGTGTTTTGTTCGTTAGCCAATCCTTTATCCGTGCTAATATATTACCCCCAACCCTGTGAACTTTTTTCTTGTGCAGTACCCTTTTATGTGGCACCTTGTCAAATGGCCTTCTGGAAGTCCAAATACACTACATCCACTGGTTCCTCTTTATCCACTCTCTTCGTTACATCCTCAAAGAACTCCAGCAAATTTGTTAAACATGACTTCCCCTTCATAAATCCATGCTGACTCTGCCTGATCGAATTTTGCTTTTCCAAATGTCCTGCTACTGCTTCTTTAATAATGGACTCCAACATTTTCCTGCTTTTTGCCTGCCTCCTTTTTTAAATAGGGGCGTTACATTTGCAGTTTTCCAATCTGCTGGGACCTCCCCAGAATCAGGGAATTTTGGTAAATTACAACCAATGCATCCACAATCCCTGCCGCTACTTCTCTTAAGACCCTAGGATGCAAGCCCTCAGGTCCAGGGGATTTATCTGCTTTTAGTCCCATTATCTTACTGAGTACCACCTCCTTAGTGATTGTGATTGTGTTAAGTTCCTCCCCCCCCCCCCTTAGCCCATTGACTATCCACTGTTGGGATATTGTTAGTGTCCTCTACTGTAAAGACTGATACAAAATATTTGTTCAGAGTTTCTGCCATCTCCATGTTCCCGATTACTAATTCCCCGGTCATGTCCTCTAAGGGACCAACATTTACTTTTCCTTTTTATATACCTATAGAAACTCTTGCTATCTGTTTATATTTTGTGCTAGTTTACTTTCATAGTCTATCTTCTCTTAATCAGTTTTATTTAGTCGTTCTTTGCTGGCTTTTAAAAGCTTCCCAGTCTTCTGTCCTCCCACTAGTTTTGGCTACCTTGTATGCCCTTGTTTTTAATTGGATACCGTCCTTTACTTCTTTAGTTAGCCACGGATGGCTATCTTTTCTCTCATGTCCTTATGAACAGACTGACAGGCCGTGACATCAATGCTCCGCCCATGGCCATCTTCATACCAGTTGATGGGGGTGGGGTGTTAGTCCTATGTGGTGGGGGTTTTATGGGCTCTCACAACCCATACAATGAGTGGATCCCGCACCCACAATCCCACAATTCCGAGCCGGAGCTGCGGTTGCCGCTTGTGGGAACTGTCTGGAGCAGAGTTGGAACCCAATACCTGGGGAATATAGGGGGGAATACTCCCACTGGGCCAAAGGCTCACTCCCAGCTCACTGGGTAAAACCTGCTTCCCTGTCAGTGGCTCCCTTTAGCCAGTAGCAAGCACACAGTGAGGATCACGTGACTGTTCTCTCTGATTTTGATCTAGGGAATATAATCTCTATGATCCAGGGAAAATGCTAGAATCTATTATTAAGGACATGGTGGAATTCTTTGAGGATATAACGAGCATGGTGGATAGAGGTGTACCGATGGATGTGGTGTATTTAGATTTCCAAAAGTCATTCGATAAGGTCCCACACAAAAGGTTACTGCAGAAGATAAAGGTACACTGAGTCGGAGGAAATGTATTAGCATGGATCGAGAATTGGCTGGCTAACAAAAAGCAGTGAGTCGAGTTGGAAATCGGTGGTTAGTGGTGTGCCACAGGGATCGGTGCTGGGACCACAACTGTTTACAATATACATAGATGACCTGGAAGAGGGGACAGAGTGTAGTGTAACAAAATTTGCAGATGGCACAAAGATTAGTGGGAAAGCGGGTTGTGGAGAGGACACAGAGAGGCTGCAAAGAGATTTAAATAGGTTAAGCGAATGAGCTAAGGTTTGGCAGATGGAATACAATGTCGGAAAATGTGAGGTCATCCACCTTGGGGGAAAAAAAAACAGTAAAAGGGAATATTATTTGAATGGGGAGAAATTACAACATGCTGAGGTGCAGAGGGACCTGGGGGTCCTTGTGCATGAATCCCAAAAAGTTAGTTTGCAGGTGCAGCAGGTAATCAGGAAGGCGAATGGAATGTTGGCTTTCATTGTGAGAGGGATGGAATACAAAAGCAGGGAGGTCCCACTGCAACTGTACAGGATATTGGTGAGGCCACACCTGGAGTACTGCATGCAGTTTTGGTCACCTTACTTAAGGAAGGATACACTGGCTTTGGAGGGGGTACAGAGACGATTCACTAGGCTGATTCCGGAGATGAGGGGGTTACCTTATGATGATAGATTGAGTAGACTGGGTCTTTACTCATTGGAGTTCAAAAGGATGAGGGGTGATCTTATAGAAACATTTACAATCATGAAAGGGATAGACAAGATAGAGGCAGAGAGGTTGTTTCCACTGTTTGGGGAGACTAGAACTAGGGGGCACAGCCTCAAAATATGGAGGAGCCAATTTAAAACCGAGTTGAGAAGGAATTTCTTCTCCCTGAGGGTTGTGAATCTGTGGAATTCTCTGCCCAAGGAAGCAGTTGAGACTAGCTCATTGAATGTATTCAAATCACAGATAGATAGATTTTTAACCAATAAGGGAATTAAGGGTTATGGGGAGCGGGCGGGTAAGTGGAGCTGAGTCCACGGCCAGATCAGCCATGATCTTGTTGAATGCCGGTGCAGGCTCGAGGGGCTAGATGGCCTACTCCTGTTCCTAATTCTTATGTTCTTATGTAACAGGGCACTTAGAAAATAATAATGGGATTGGGAAGAGTCAGCACGGATTTATGAAAGGGTTTGAGGTTGTAACTAGAAAAATAGATAAGGGGGAACCAGTGGATGTAGTGTATTTGGATTTTCAGAAAGTATTTGATAAGGTGCCACACGAAGTTATTAAACAGAATTAGGGCTCATGGATTGAGGATTGGTTAAACGGGTCATTTTCGGGTTGGCAAACTGTAACTAGTGTGGTACCGATAGAATCGGTGTTTGGGCCTCAGCTACTCACAATCTATATCAATGATTTGGGTGAGAGGACCAAATGTAATGTATCCAAATTTGCTGATGATACATTCCCACCAACTTTGTATCTTGTGAGAAGGATGCAAATCGACTTCAGGGGCATTTAGACAGGCTAAGTGAGTGGGCAACAACATGGAAATTGGAATATAATGTGGAGAAATGTGAAGTTATCCACTTTGGTGGGAAAAATAGAAAAGCAGAGTATTTTTTAAATGGTGAGAGATTGGGAAATGTTGGTGTTCAGAGGGACCTGGGTGTCCTTGTACACAAATCACTAAAAGTTAACCTGCAGGTGCAGCAACCAATTAAGAAAGCAAATGGTATGTTGGCCTTTATTACAAGAGGATTTGAGTATAAGAGTAAATATGTCTTACTGCAATTATATAGGGTCCTGGTGAGACTACACCTGGAGTATTGTGTGAAGTTTTGGTTTCCTTACCTAAGGATATACTTGTCATGGAGGGAGTGCAACGAAGGTTCACCAGACTGATTCCTGGTATGGGGGGATTGTCCTATGAGGAGAGATTGAGTCGACATGGCCTATATTCTCTATAGTTTAGAAGAATGAAAGGTGATCTCATTGAAACGTACAAAATTCTTACAAGGCTTGACAGAGTAGATGCACGGAGGATGTTTCCCCTGGCTGGGGAGTCTTGAACCAGGAGTTACAGTCTCAGAATAAGGGGTTGACCATTTAGGACTGAGATAAGGAAACATTTCTTCACTCAGAGGTGGTGAATCTTTGGAATTCTCTACCCCAGAGGGCTGTGGAGGCTTAGTCATTTAGTATATTCAAGACAGAGATCGTTAGATTTTTGGATAGTAAAATTCTGACGGGATTGGACAGGTTAGATGCAGGAAGAATGTTCCCGAAGTTGGGGATGTCCAGAACCAGGGGTCACAGTCTAAGGATAAGGGGTAAGCCATTTAGGACCGAGATGAGAAGAAACTTCTTCACTCAGAGAATTGTGAACCTGTGGAATTCTCTACCACAGAAAGTTGTTGAGGCCAGTTTGTTAGATATATTCAAAAGGGAGTTAGATGTGGCCCTTACGGCTAAATGGATCAAGGGGTATGGAGAGAAAGCAGGAATGGGGTACTGAAGTTGCATGATCAGCCATGATCATATTGAATGGTGGTGCAGGCTCGAAGGGCCGAATGAGCTACTCCTACACCTACTTTCTATGTTTCTATGTTTCTATGGGCCCAAGTTTCCACACGATAAAAAACGGGTGCCCCTCCGAGCTGGGCGCCCGTTTTTCGTGCCTAAAACGGCGCCTAAAAAAAAACTCGCAATTCTGGAGCGTTCTGCAGCTCCTTGTCTGCCTGGCGCGGCGCCCAGGAGGGCGGAGCCTACACTTGCGCCGATTTTGTAAGTGGGAGGGAGCGGGTACTATTTAAATTAGTTTTTTTCCTGCCGGCAACGCTGCGTGTGCGCGTTGCAGCGTTCGCGCATGCTCAGTGTGAAAAAAACATTGGCACTCGGCCATTTTTGTAGTTCTTTGTAGCTGTTTAATTTTTGAACATTTTTAAAATAAAAGCACATTGCCATCAGCACATCTCACTGCAGCCTTCTCACTGTCTCCTTTCCCCCCCTCCCCCCCCCCCGCGGGAAAGAACGGGCGCCTCCTCTCCCCTCCCCCCAACCCCCCCCCCCCCCCCCCCGTGGGCAGAACGGGCGCCTCAGGCTGACTGCAAAATTCTCCGTGCCTGAAGCACTTTCACACAGGTAGGAAGATGGTTTATTTAATCTTTTCTTTGCTTATAAATGTTTATTCAGGTTGGATTTATTTGTATAATATTTGTAGAAGTATAAATAAGGATGTATTGTAGAATTTAATGAGTTCCCTTCCCCCCCCCCCCCCCCCCCCACCTCGGTCTGGAAGCCTAATTTGTAACCTGCGCCTGATTTTTTAATGTGTAGAACAGGTTTTTTCAGTTCTACAAAAATCTTCACTTGCTCCATTCTACTTTAGTTTGGGGTACGTTTTCACTGTGGAAACTTTGAAATCAGGCGTCAGTGGCCGGACACGCCCCCTTTTGAAGAAAAAATTCAGTTCCAAAGTCGAACTGTTCTACCTGACTAGAACTGCAGAAAAAAAAATGTGGAGAATTGCGATTTCTAAGATAGTCCGTTCTCCACCAGTTGCTCCTAAAAATCAGGCGCAAATCATGTGGAAACTTGGGTCCGATGTTTCTATGTTTCTATGAATCATGGGATATGGGGACAGTGCAAGAAAGTGGAGTTGAGGTAAAGATCAGACATGATCTCATTGAATGACGGAGCAGGCTCGAGGGGCCGAATGGCTGACTCCTACTCCTAGTTGTTATGTTCTTATACAAAAGCAAAATACTGCGGATGCTGGAATCTGAAATAAAAACAGAAAATGCTGGAAATCTCAGCGGGTCAGGCAGCACCTGTGGAGAGAAATCGAGTTAGCGTTTCGGGTCGATAACCCTTTGTCTTATGTTCTTATGTTCCCCAAGAGTCAGTATTAGGACCACTGCTCTTTTTGATGTATATTAATGATCTTGACTTGGATGTACAGGGCATAATTTCAAAGTTTGCAGATGACATGAAACTCAGGAATGTAGTAAAGAATAAGATTAGTAACAGACTTCAGGAGAACATAGACAGATGGGTGAAATGGCAGACACATGGCAGATTAAATTTAATGCAGAGAAGTGTGAGGTGATGCATTTTTGTCAGAAGAATGAGGAAAGGCAATTTCAAAGGGGGTGCAGGAACAGAGAGGCCTGGGGGTGTATATCTTTGAAGGAGGCAGGACACGTTGAGAAGGATGTTAAAAAGGCATGTGCGATCCTTGGCTTTAGAGGTAGAGGAATAGAGTACAAAAGCAAGGAAGTGATGCTAAACCTTTATAAAACACCGGTTAGGCCTCAGCTGGAGTATTGTGTTCAATTCTGGGCACCGCACGTTAGGAAGGATGTCAAGGCCTTGGAGAGGGTGCAGAAGAGTGGAATGGTACCAGGGATGAGAGACTGGAGAAGCTAGGGTTGCCCTCCTTAGAGCAGAGAAAGTTAAGAGGAGATTTGGGTGTTCGAAACCATGAACGGTTTTGATAGAAAAAAAGGAGAAACTTCTTCCAGTCGCTAAGTAACCAGAGGACACCGATTTAAGATGATTGGCAAAAGAACCAGAGGCAAAATGAGGAAACTTATTTTACGCAGCGAGTTGTTGTGATCTGGAATGCACTGCCTGAAAGAGTGGTGGAAGTTGACTCATATGTAACATTCAAAAGAGAATTGGGTAAATACTTGAAAAGAAAAAATTTGCAGGCTATGGGGGAAAGAGCAGGGGAGTGGAACTAATTGGATTGCTCTTTCAAAGAGCTAGCACAGGCTTGATGGGCCGAATGGCCGCCTCCTGTTCTGTGTCATTCTATGATTTGCAGGTTGTGTATTTGCATAACGAGCTGGCTTCACCTCCGGTAATCCCAGCAAGTCCTAAACGCATATTAAATAGCAAAGACTTGACATTTCATTCTGATTTAATGATAGTTAATTGCCTGACTGAGAAGTCCTGTTGTCTTTGCCCGGCTGTGCACAGCCATGTTGTGTCGGAATGTGAAGGAAATACCAGAGATTGTTTCTCTGCAAAGGGAAGAGAGAAAGGTCAAACATTGGGACCAGTGTTGTGCTCTGTGTCGATTCTTGCAGCGAGGAAGGCCAGGATTGGAAGCGTGCCCAGATTTTCCGACAGACGAGCTCGATGTTTTTGACTCCTAGCCCAGGGCCTGCCTGACTGAATCTCCTTGTGCGAAGCTACTCAAGCTTCGGTTCCTAGAATTCCACACACAACTGGCTCCAACAGCCAAGGTTAGCACAGTGTGAGCTGCTCGTAGCAATTTAAATCTATACACACGAGTGGCATAGTCTTGCTGGGCTTATTGTTTCAGATCTTGTACCAGTTCAACTGTTAGTTCATGTAAAAGCTTCGGATCACAATCTCCACTTCTCCAAATATCCCCACCCCCCGCACCCTCGCCCCAAGTCCTGGCGAAGCTTTCCAGGACTGCCTGTTAGCTGTTAGAAATGTTCCGTCAATTCTATCATTCACTGCTCATTTTTAAACTTGGAAGCTTTGCTGCTGGGTTTTATGAAGGGGAGCGCAAAACCGGCAGCACAAAATACAACAGTTGATTCTTGGGAGTGTGCTTCAGTCGTGGCTCAGTGGGTAGCACGATTGTCTCTGAGTCAGAAGGATTGTGGGTTCAATTCCCACTCCAGGGACATGAGCACAAATTCTCGGCTGACACTCCATTGCAGTGCTGAGGGAGTGTTGCACTGTCGGAGGTGCTGCCTTTCGAATGGGACGTTAAACCGAGGCCCCACCTGCTCTCTCAGGTGGATGTGAAAGATCTCATGGGACTATTTTGAAGAAGAGCAAGGGAGTTAGTTCTCTCCTCTGTGTCCTGACCAATATTTATCCTACAACCAACATCACTAAAACAGATTATAGGGTCATTATCACATTGCTGTTTGTGGGCGGGTGGAGGACCTTTGTCTTACGGATGTTAAGCGCAAGGCCCATGCTTTCATATGCCTCGGTGAATACATCGACTAAATCCTGGAGTTCAGCCTCAGAATGTGCGCAGACGCAGGCGTCGTCCGCATACTGCAGCTCAACGACTGAGGCATGGACGATGTACAGAAAACACCAAGTCGCTGGAGATATACCACCAACAATGTGTCCGCAAGATCCTACAAATCCCCTGGGAGGACAGGCGCACCAACATCAGTGTCCTCGTCCAGGCCAACATCCCCAGCATTGGAGCACTGACCACACTTGATCAGCTCCGCTGGGCAGGCCGCATAGTTTGCATGCCAGACACAAGACTCCCTAAGCAAATACTCTATGCGGAGCTTCTTCATGGCAAACGAGCCAAAGGTGGGCAGCGGAAACGTTACAAGGACACCCTCAAAGCCTCCCTGATAAAGTGCGACATCACCACTGACACTTGTGAGTCCCTGGCCGAAGACTGCCCTAGGTGGAGAAAGTGCATCGGGAGGGCGTTGAGCTCTTCAAATCTCAATGCCGAGAGCGTGAAGAGGTCAAGCGCAGGCAGCGGAAGGAGCGCGCGGCAAACCTGTCCCACCCACCCCTTCCCTCGACAAATGTCTGGCCCACCTGTGACAGGGTCTGTGGCTCTCATATTGGACTGTTCAGCCACCAAAGAGCTCACTTCAGGAGTGGAAGCAAGTCTTCTTCAATTCCGAGGGACTGCCTATGATGATGATGATGGGAGCTTGCTGGGTTTTCTACATTACAACAGTGACTACACTCCAAAACAATCCACTTTTAGTAATGTGCATTGTTTGGGTCTCCCACCGCAGTGAACCACAGTTACCTGGGAGGGGCAATAAATGAGCCTGAGCCTTGATACCTGTAATTAGTTTCTTAGTTTTATCTTTACATGACATGGAAGCAATTTACTTGACGTCTCAGTGGTTGTGACCTTGACCTGAAATATTGAGATGGTCCTGACACCAAGGTTGTTAACACTACAATGGCTCTCACTTGCTGCCGGGTCAGGAATTTATATTTAATTCTCAGGATGTGGGTGTCGCTGGCAAGGCCGGCATTTATTGCCCATTTGATACAACAGAGTCAACCGCGTTGGCGAGGGACTGGAGTCACCTATTCGCCAGACCGGGTAAGGATGACTGCTTTCCTTTTCCGAAAGGGAGCCAGTTGGGTTTTTACAGACTTAAAAAAAATAATTAATTAAAATTCTCAAACTGGCATGGTGAGGTTCTCGCATTCTCTGGATTATTAGTCAGGTCCTTGGATTTCCAGTCCAGTAAGATAACCATTACACTAAGTACCCTTTCATTCACCACTTATAGAAGACAATACATAAACCAGAGGCCCACTGCTCTGCCACAACGTAAGTTATGTCCCTTTACGATTCCAAACCCTGTGTTGCTGAGTTGTGGTGAAATTTAGTTTGTTAATCTGGCAGTTGGAAGAGGTATTGCCCAGAGTTAATTGGACTTTACTATAACAGCAACAATCGCTTGTATTTATATAGCACCTTTGTCATAGTAAAACGTCCCAAGGTGCTTCACAGGAGCATAATCGAACAAAATTTGCCACCGAGCCACATGAGATATTCGGCACGTGACCAAAAGCATAGCCAAAGAGGTAGGTTTTAAGGAATGTAATATGTCCTTACTATACAGTATAAATGCACACGAGGCCCATACTTGAGAAAAGATCACTCTGTGACCAGTTACCTTTATTACCAAGACCTCAAGAGGCAGACGGTGGGTGGAGCTTCCCCTTTTATACCGGAAAGTCCAGGTTAGGAGTGTCTCCCACAGGTTCGCCCCCCTGTGGTCAGTGTTCTCAAGGTGTACAACTTGGGTCAGCTTGTACATGGGTTACAATGACAGTTGAATACATGACATCACCTCCCTCCCCAAAGTCTTATTGGGATCACAGGTTAAGTCTCTCTGGTGGTTTACGCTCCCTTGTTGAGCGCCTGAGTTGGGGCTTCGGTTGTTGGGCGCTGGCCTGAGTGTCTGCTATTTGCGGTGCCTCAGGCCTGTCCGGACTGTCCACAGTGATTGGGCTCTCCTCCACTTGGCTCCGGTGTTCGGTCACCTGTGATGGAGTAAACTCTACATCGTGTTCTTCCTCTGCTTCTTCTATGGGGTTGCTGAATCTCCTTTTGGTTTGATCCATGTGTTTGCAGCAGATTTGTCCATTGGTAAGTTTAACTACAAAAACCCTATTCCCCTTTTTGGCAATCACAGTGCCTGCAAGCCATTTGGGCCCTGCAGCGTAATTAAAAACAAAAACAGGGTCATTGACATCAATACATCGCGCCCTCGCATTTCTGTCATGGTAGTCACATTGTGACTGACGCCTGCTCTCAACAATTTCTTTCATAGTAGGGTGTATAAGGGAAACCTGGATTTGAGCGTCCTTTTCATTAACAGCTCTGTGGGTGGAACCCCTGTGAGCGAGTGTGGTCGGGGTCTATTGTCCAACAGGAGGGGGGTGATAAGCAGCTTTGTAGGGAACTCCCTTGGATTCTGAGCATCCCCTGTTTGATTATCTGCACTGCTCGTTCCGCCTGGCCGTTTGAAGCCGGCTTGAACGGTGCCGTTCTGACATGGTTGATTCCATTGCCTGCCATGAAGTCCTGGAATTCGGTGCTTGTGAAGCACAGCCATTGTCGCTGACCAAGACATCCGGTAGACCATGGGCAACGAACATTGCCCGTAGACTTTCTACCGTGGCAGAGGATGTGCTTGAATTTAAAATGGCACACTCAATCCATTTGGAGTAGGCGTCTACTTCAACCAAAAACATTTTTCCCATGAAAGGACCTGCATAGTCCACATGGATGCGTGACCATGGTTTGGAGGGCCAGGGGCTAAGGGGGGCTTCCCTGGGTGCATTGCCCAACTGAGCACACATGTTGCACCTGCGAACACAAAGTTCCAGGTCTGCATCTATCCCTGGCCACCAAACGTGTGACCTGGCAATTGCCTTCATCGTGACAATGCCTGGGTGCTCATTGTGAAGTTCTCTGATAAACACCTCTCTGCCTTTCTGGGGCATGACTACTCGGTTTCCCCACAGTAGGCAATCGGCCTGAATCGAAAGTTCATCCTTGAGCTATGAAACGGTTTAAACTCCTCAGGGCATTCCACGTATGTGGCTGCCCAGTCCTCATTCAGGACACATTTTTTAACTAAAGACAGTAGCGGGTCTTTATTTGTCCAGACTTTAATCTGATGGGCTGTCACAGAGAGCCTTCACTTTCAAAAGCTTCAACAGCCATGACCATCTCAGCATCATGCTCAGCTGCCCCCTCAGTGGTGGCTAATGGTAGCCTGCTGAGTGCATCGGCACAGTTTTCAGTGCCTGGTCTGTGCCGAATTGTGTAGTCATAGGCGGCTAACGTAAGTGCCCACCTCTGTACGCGGGCCGATGTATTCGCATTTATGGCCTTGTTGTCGGCCAAAAGGGACGTTGGGGGTTTGTGATCTGTCTCCAGCTCAAATTTCCTGCCAAACAGGTACTGGTGCATTTTTTTTTACTGCATATACACATGCCAGCGCTTCCTTTTCTACCATCCCGTAGCCCCTTTCTGCCTGGGACAGATTTCTGGAGGCATAAGCTGTAACTGACCATTGGCATTCACATGCTGCAACACACACCCGACCCCATAGGATGACGCATTGCACGTTAAAAATAGTTTCTTACACGGGTCATATAACGTAAAGAGCATGTTAGAGCACGCAATTTGTTATGCTCCATCAAAAGCCCTTTCCTGGCTGTCCCCCCAGACCCAATCGCAACCTTTGCGTAGGAGCACGTGTAGCGGCTCTATCAGCGTGCTCAATTTGGGAAGAAAGTTGCCAAAATAGTTCAGGAGCCCGAGGAACGAACGCAGCTCCGTCGTGTTACGGGGTCTGGGTGCTCTCTGGATCGCTTCCGTTTTGGGCGCAGTAGGGCTGATCCCGTCTGCTGCTATCCTCCTCCTCAGGAATTCTACCTCTGGAGCTAAGAAGACGCACTTCGCTTTTTTCAGTCGCAGCCCTACCCGGTCCAGTCTGCGTAGCACCTCCTCCAGATTGTGGAGGTGTTCTTCAGTATCGCGACCCGTGATGAGGATGTCGTCTTGAAAAACCTCCATCCTTGGAATCGACTTGAGGTTTTCCATATTTCACTGAAAGATCGCGGCGGCCGAACGAATCCCGAACGGACATCTGTTGTACTCAAACAACCCCTTGTGTGTCGTGATGGTGGTCAGCTACTTCGACTCACTCGCCAGCTCCTGGGTCATGTAAACTGAGGTCAGGTCCAATTTTGAAAAAAGTTTGCCACTGGATAGCGTCGCAAAGAGGTCCTCCGCTCTCGGTAGCGGGTACTGGTCTTGGAGTGACACCCGATTGATGGTGGCCTTGTAATCGCCACATATCCTGACCGACCCATCCGCCTTGAGTGCCGGCACGATCGGGCTCGCCCAGTCACTGAATTCGACTGGCGAGATGATGCCTTCCCTCAGCAAGCGGTCCAATTCGCATTCTATCGTTTCCCGCATCACGTAGCCTTGTGGTGTACTGGCCTGGCGTATGTGAATTATGTTTATGTGAATCACTACCTTCGCCCCCATGAAAGTGCCGATGCCGGTTTGAAATAATGAGTCAAATTTGTCCAGGACCTGTGAGCATGATACTCGCTCCACAGAAGAAATTGCATTGACATCGCCCCATTTCCAGTTCATGACAGCAAGCCAACTCCTCCCCAGTAGTGCGGGACCGTCCCCCAGGACAATCCAGAGTGGCAACCTGTTCTCCGAATCTTTGGGTCACGACTACCGTGGTGTTGCCTAGCACTGGAATGATCTCCTTTCTATATGTCCGTAGCTGTGCGTCAATCGGCAATAATTTTGGCCTCCTGGCCTTGGACACCCACAATCTTTAGATCTGTTTGATGCTCATCAGGGAGTGGCTGGCCCCCGTGTCTAGCTCCATTGATACTGGGATGCCATTGAGGAACACTTTCATCATTATCGGTGGCGTCCTGGTATATGATCTGTATATGTGCTCCACATGAACTCGCTGAACTTCAGCTTCCAGCAATTTCCCCCAGTATTCATTTGGCCTCGTAGGGCTTGCATCAACCTGGCTGCAGGCTTCCTGCACATACGCGCCAAGTGACCGCTGACGTTGCAATTTCTGCAGGTATATTGCTGATATCTGCAAGCTCTCGCTGGGTGTTTGCCTCCACACCTCCAGCATGAGCTGGAGGCCCCGTTGTTGGAAACAAAAGGTCCATTACCAGTTGATCATCTCTGACTGTCTCTGTAACTATCCTTAAGCGCACCATTAATAGGTGTTGATGGCCCCATTACTGGCCGCATTGTCCATTGCGATGGCATGAATCGCCGTTCAGCTAGCCATTGTCTCTGTTGAATTCCCCCTTTGGGTTCGACTACACGCTGGGGCATGTCCGATTGCCCTTGTCTGCCTAGAGATCTGTGTGCTGCGTGAACAATGTTAACTCCCTGGTCATTTGCCGCATTTGAGCCAAGATTTTTGCCATAAATCATTCTGGTCTCTTCCTCCTCTGAGATAATTGTCTGGGCTATCATAGCCACCGCTTCCAAGGTCAAGTCTTTGGTCTCAATCAATTTCCTGAAAACCCCAGCGTGCCTGATGTCCTCAATTTAAAAAAAAAAAAGTCTCGCAGCATCTCCGCTCTGCATGCATCTGTGAATTTACATAGGCTCGCCAGTCACCTGGGATCTGCCACGAAGTCTGGAACGCTTTGCCCTTCTCGCCGCCGGTGTGTGTAAAACCAGTGTCTCGCCATGTGCATGCTGCTCGCCAGCTTAAGGTGTTCCCCGATCAACTTACTGAGCTCTTCGAACGTCTTGTCCGCTGGCTTCTCTAGCAGTAGAAGGTCCTTCGTCAGGGAGTACATTCTGGATCCACAAACCATCAGATGAGCCCTGCGTTTGTCGGCCGAATCCTGTCCCAACCATTCCTTGGTGACAAAGCTTTGCTGTAGTCTCTCAATAAAGTCATCCCAATCATCACCAACATAGTACCTCTCTTCTGTGCTGCTAGTGGCCAATCATGCGTGGTTTAAATCCCAGTTTCTCGTCGCCAATAATATGTCCTTACTATACAGTATAAATGCACACTAGGCCCATACTTGAGAAAAGATCACTCTTTGACCAATTATCTTTATTACCAAGACCTCAAGAGGCAGACGGTGGGTGGAGCTTCCCCTTTTTATACCGGAAAGTCCATGTTAGGAGTGTCTCCCACAAGTTTGCCCCCTGTGGTCAGTGTTCTCAAGGTATACAACTTAGGTCAGCTTATACATGGGTTACAATTACAGTTGAATACATAACAATGTTTTAAAGGAGGAAAGAGAGATGGAGAGGTTTAGGGAGGAAATTCCAGAGCTTAGGGCTAAACAGCTGAAGGCATGGCCACCGATGGTGGAGTGATTAAAATCGGAATGCTCAAGATGCCAGAATTGGAGGAGCGCAGATAACTTGGAGGGTTGTAGGGCTGGAGGAGATTACAGAGATAGGGAGGGGCGAGGCTATGGAGGGGATTTCAAAATAAGGATGATCATTTTAAAATCGTGTTGCTTAACCGGGAGGCAATGTAGGTCAGGGGTGATGGGTGAACGGGACTTGGTGCGAGTTAGGACACAGGCAGCCGAGTTTTCGATGACCTCAAGTTTACGTAGGGTAGAATGTGGAAGGCCAGCCAGGAGTGCGTTGGAGTAGACAAGTCTAGAGGTAGCAAATGCATGGATATTGTAACTAAGTTACGTCGGGACAGCGGTAGACAGTCCGAGGAAATTCAGAGCCAAATTGCTTCTCCATCATGTGCTGCAGTGGGTATAATCTGTGATGGAAGTGCAGTATATTTTGTCTGTGGTTTTGTTTTTCTTCCTTGGGCGTTTTGTGCATTTCGCTTCTTGGAAAAAGATATTTGCAAAAAAAAAAGCGCAGCTCATGGAAAGAGCTTTCATTAAAATTGCACACTCATCTAATTTTTAAATGTAAAATATAATTTAAGATGCTTTAAAAATGTTTTCGCATGCTCTGTTTGCTTTTCCTCGCTAAGAATATTCTGGCACTGGGTTTTTCTCTAATAAGTCAGTTCCTGTTGCAGAGGGACTGTTTCTTGTCAAGCTGATGAACTTGTGTAACAAGAAACAGATTCCAGGTGGGAGGTAAACGTTGGAGCACTCAGTTGGCAAATGCTTAAGGTAATCCGGCAAGGTTTGCCCTGTTACTCAGGGTAATATATGCATTCTCCATCACCTGGAACTATTTTTCCCCCTCTCTTCTCTTCAACTCCTGGCCCTTCCTCTCATGCAGTCATTGATTTGTTACTAGGTAACCGTTCCATGGCAACCCTGTGAGGCCTTGCCCAGCTAGGTCCCTCTTTGTATGTGCGTAAGAGCCTGGATGTTCCGTGACTTTCTTTTTAAATATGTAATTGATGCATGATTACAGTAGCCAAAGAGAGAGCCTGATATGTTTCTGGTCACACAAACTAATCTATCAGCAAAAAAAAATGGCAGGCACAACAGAGAGAGCTCATGAGAACTGGACAAGGAAGAGATGGCAACTCCTTTCATTTTGTGTCATCTTTTCTTTGTCCAGAAGGAAGTAATCCACTAGAAAGGAACCCATTGAGACATAATATAATTTAAGTAGGGTTGAATTCTTCTTCAATGCTCAATGCCTTCCAGTAAAATAGTGCAGTTAAAAAGTACTTCACCATGATTTGGTACAGTGCCTCAGAATGGCTTCTTACTGTTCTCTTATTACCACATCATTTTAAAAATCATTTTCTAATTTGAGCAAATATATATTTTTTCTAAAATGAATTGATCAATTTCCCCCGAGTTACAAGAGTAAGGAATAACTGAGCAAGGGTCTGCACATTTGTCTAGTGATGGGCTGACTGCATCCTCTGGGATGTGCACGTGTAAGGGTGCCTGGGGTTTAGTTCGGATGCTCAGTTTTTAGCTGTGGATTTAATGGATTGTAAAATGGCATTTTGTGAAGTTGTGGGATTTGTCGAAGTCTCTCAGACCATCACCTGCTGCTCAGTGGTTGGTACTGTTGTACGGAGCCCGGAATTTCATCCTTGGGCATAACCCGAATGGTGCCTATTTTGCCGATGTCAAGTAACACTCAAGTGTGAGAACATAAGAATTAGAAGCAGCAGTAGGCCATTTGGCCCCTCGAGCCTGCTCCGCCATTCAATAAGATCATGGCTGATCTTCGACCTCAACTGCACTTTCCTGCCTGATCTCCATATCCCTTGATTCCCTTAATATCCAAAAAATCTGTCGATCTCTGTCTTGAATATACTCAACGACTGAGCCTGCACAGCCCATTGGGGTAGAGAATTCACAAGATTCACCACCCTCTGAGTGAAGAAGTTTTTCCTCATCTCAGTCCTAAATGGCCGACCCCTTATTCTGAGCCTGTGACCGCTAGTTCTAGATTCCCCAGCCAGGGGAAATAATGTCCTTGCATCTACCCTGTCGAGCCCTGCAAGATGCGGAGGAAGATACAGACCTACTGATCGCAGTCCCTCAGCAACCTGGCGAGGAAGGCCCCATTGTTGACCTCTCCTTTGCCGAATGAGCTGAGTTTTGTTGGGGAAGGGCAGGGGAAAACAAATTCTTGGAGAGACCGACTCCTGTGTTGGAAGCCTGGAGCCCAGTTTGGAGTGCTCGGCTGCAATGTGAATTATTTGGTTGGACTTTGTTGACTTTTTAAATCTGCAAATGCCTCGGTTCCTCCCAATTGGTTGTGATCCATGTCAATCACAGTAAGCCCCTCCCTTCTTCATTTTTAGTCCACATTGTATTTTAAGGATCCCGCTCCCCCAATCTGAGTTCAAAGAAAGTCACCACAGATTGGAGTGGGGGCGGGAGGGGGGTGTCATATGGTACTTGGCCATTCACAGAGCATGCCCAGACTTGCAGTTTGTAAGCTCCGCCCCCTCACTCCGTTGTCCAGTGATGGAAATGATCTCAAGCTGATGAACTAACAACATAAACCATAAACGTTTGGACTTTACCTGAGGTAAATGATTAGTAACTATATACAAGAAGTTTTGTTTTTTGCAGTTTGTTGACTCAACCAACCATGTGACTATTTACTGTCCCGGAGACTGAGTCCTCTGATCCTGACCATTTCTCAGGAGTATTACTCTGGTTTGATATTTCTTGCTCTGTGCAAGGACTTGGAAGAGAGAGGGACAGAAGTGGTGGGGGAAAGAGAGAGAAAATATTATCAAAGGCAGTCCTTCAAAATCGAGGAAGACTTGCTTCCACTCTTAAAGTGAGTTCTCAGGTGACTGTACAGCCCATATAAGGGAATTACAGTCTCTGTCACAGGTGGGACAGACTGTCATTGAAGGAAAGGGTGGGTGGGGATCTGGTTTGCTGCACGCTCCTTCCGCTGCCTGCGCTTGTTTTCTGCATGTTCTCAGTGAGAGTATATGGTGGTGTATACAAAATAACAATTTTAGTTTCTCCTCAGTCCCACCTTTTCTCTCAACGTCTACACTAATGGCCATTCCCCATGGCCATCTCCAACTCTCCCATCCTCCTGTGCACCCTCGGCCTTGGCTAAGGTAGGGGAATAGATATTGGATCCGTCAGTGAAACAACGTGTGAAAGGCCACTCAGCTGTTCAAGACATAGAGAAGGGTGAGGGGGTGGGAGGCAGAGGGCAGGAGTGACTTGCAGGAAGCAACGTTACCTCTGGTGTCCCCCAAGGATCTATTCTTGACCTCCTCCTATTTCTCATCTGCATGCTGTCCCTCAGCGACATCATCCGAAAACACGGCGTCAGTTTCCACATGTACGCTGACGTCGCCCAGCCCTACCTCACCACCGATGTCCCTTGTGAGCTGCGCTTCTGCGCGGACTGTTTCTTTTAGTGCATGGCCCCTTTAAATGTCTGCGCAGGCGCAGTATTTACAATGGAGACGTCGGTGAGCAACCTGCGCAGGACCGTTCCCCTTACTGTGCGGCCGCGCAGCCTACATGGAACATTGCTCACCATTACCTCGCTCAACCCCCTCCACTTTCTCCAAATTGTCAGACTGCTTGTTTGGTATCCATCATCATCATCATAGGCAGTCCCTCGGAATCGAGGAAGACTTGCTTCCACGCTAAAAGTGAGTTCTCAGGTGACTGAACAGTCCAATATGGGTATTACAGTTTCTGTCACAGGTGGGACAGACAGTGGTTGAAGGAAAGGGTGGGTGGGTGGGTTTGCCGCACGCTCCTTCCGCTGCCTGCCCTTGGTTTCTGCATTATCTCGGCGACGAGACTCGAGGTGCTCAGCGCCCTCCCGGATGCTCTTCCTCCACTTAGGGCGGTCTTGGACCAGGGATTCCCAGGTGCCGGGAGGGATGTTACACTTTATCAAGGAGGCTTTGAGGGTGTCCTTGAAGTGTAGTGATTTGACATCCAGTACTGGATGAGCAGGCATTGCCTCCGACTAAATATTGGGAAGACCGAAGCCATTGTCTTCGGTACCTGCCACAAACTCCGTTCCCAAGCCACTGGCCTCCATCTCTCTCTGAGGCTGAACCACACTGTTCGTAACCTTAGTGTCGTATTTGACCCCCAGAATAGCTGCGTCATCACTAAAACCGCCTATTTCCACTGCCGTAACATTGCCCGACTCTGCCCCTGCCTCAGTTCATCTGCTGCTGAAACCCTCATCCATGCCTTTGTTATCTCTTGACTTGACTATTCCAACATACTCCTGGCCGGCCTCTAACTTTCCACCCTCCGTAAACTTGAGGTCATCCAAGACCCGGCTGCCCGTGTCCTAACTCTCACCAAGTCCTGCTCACCCATCACCACTGTGCTCGCTGACCTACATTGGCTCCCGGTTAAACAACACCTCAGTTTTAAAATTCTCTTCGTTGTTTTCAAATCCCTCCATTGCCTCGCCCCTCCCAATCTCTGTAATCTCCTCCACCCCTAAATACGAATTGTTGTTGTTGTGTGAGAGAGGAAGCAGTTGTGAGGTTTGATCTATGGGAGGCCAAGTTACAAAAAGGTGAGGTAACCCCACAGTGAGAAAATTACTGCCAAACGGCGAGAGAGGGAGAGAATAGGTTGGGGGACAGACAACGGGGACAACAGAAAAAAAATTGGCGAGTGAGGGAAAAAAGCAGAGGAACATTTAAAGGAGCTTCATTGTGCTTGACGAAGGTCCGAGGCGATCGACTATATTAGAGACATAGAAACATAGAAAATAGGTGCAGGTGTAGGCCATTCGGCCCTTCGATCCTGCACCACCATTCAATATGATCTTGGCTGATCATACAACTTCAGTACCCCATTCCTGTCTTCTCTCCATATCCCCTGATCCCTTTAGCTGTAAGGCCCACATCTAACTCCCTTTTGAATATATATAACGAACTGGACTCAACAACTTTCTGTGGTAGAGAATTCTACAGGTTCACAATTCTCTGGGTAAAAAAGTTTCTCCTCATCTCAGTCCGAGATGGCTTACCCTTATCCTGAGACTGTGACCCCTGGTTCTGAACTTCCCCAACATCGGGAACATTCTTCCTGCATCTAACCTGTCCAATCCTGTCAATTTTAGATGTTTCTATGGGATCCCCTCTCATTCTTCTAAATTATAGTGAATATAAGACTGGATCGACTAGGCTTTCTTCATATGTCAGTCCAGCCACCCCGGAAACAGTCTGGTGAACCCTCGCTGCACTCCCTCAATAGCAAGAATGTCCTTCCTCAGATTAGGAGACCAAAACAGCACGCAATACTCAAGACTCAATATTACAATATGCAGTGCTTTATATTGTGTAACGCTTCTGCAAGAGTGAACAAGTGTACATCTAAAGTGCTGGCTGACGTTCAGAGGAAAGTAGGCTGTCTCTGGTGAGTATAACCAGTGCAGGGCCATGTCAGGTTGCTTTGTACTCCCGTGCCAGAGTTGGGCCAAAGGTCACGGTGAGAGGGGAGGTGGTGTGGAACGGCACTGAGAGGTGTTAGCACATCACACAGCCCGTGGGAGGGAGAGGTGGCAAACATGATTCAGCACAGAGGATACAGGAGCCTCCCTGAAAAGAAAACCTGTCGGAGCAAAAATAAGCACGACAGGTTGGTGCGAAGATGATCTTTTAGCTCATTTTAAAAAGAAAAAAAACTTGTATTTACATAGAGCCTCTCACGACCTCAGGACATCCCAAAGCGCTTTACAACCAATGAAGTATTCTTTTGAAGTGTAGTCGCTGATCTCGTTCTTTCAAAACACCAACCTTCATTCCGCGGCAGCAGCTGGCTATTTCAACAACAACAACTTGTATTTATATAGCGCCTTTAACGGAGTGAGATGTCCCAAGACGCTTCACAGGAGTATTATGAGATAAAAGTTTGACCCGAGCTGCATAAGTAGAAATTAGTGCAAGTGACCAAAAGCTTGGTCAAAGACGTATGTTTTAAGGAGCGTCTTGAAGGAAGAAAGAGAGGCGGAGAGGGTTAGTTAGGGAGTTCCAGAGCATGGGGCCTAGGCAACAGAAGGCATGGCCACCAATAGTTGTGCAATTACAATCAGGATGCTCGGGGGCAGAATTAGAGGAGCACAGACATCTCCAGGGGGGTGTTAGTTGTGGGGCTGGAGAAGATTACAGAGATAGGGAGGGGTGAGGCCTTGTAGGGATTTGAAAACATGAGAATTTTGAAATTAAGCCGTTGCTTAACCGGGAGCCAGTGTAGGTCAGCGAGCACAGGGGCGATGGGTGAGCGGGACTTGGTGCGAGTTAGGACTCGGGTAGCCGAGTTTTGAATCACCTCTAGTTTATGTAGGGTAGAATGTGGGAGGCCAGCCAGTAGTGCGTTGGAATAGTGAAGTCTAGAGGTAACAAAGGCATGGATGAGGGCTTCAGCAGCGGATGAGCTGAAGCAGGGGCGGAGACAGGCGATGTTCTGGAGGTGGAAATAAACGGTCTTTGTTATGCTGTGGATATGTGGTCGAAAGCTCATTTCATTTCAGGGTCACATATGACACCAAGGTTGCAAACAGTCTGGTTCCACCTCAGACAGAAGTTGGGGAGAGGGATGGAGTCAGTGTCTAGGGAAGGGAATTTGCGGTGGGGACCGAAAACAATGGCTTCGTTCTTCCCAATATTCAATTGGAGAAAATGCCTGCTCATCCCGAACTGGATGTTGGACAAGCAGTCTGACAATTTAGAGACAGTGGCAGCATGTTCTTGCTATTGATCACCCTCTATGTGAAGAGAGAATTCTTGGTCTCTGGCCTCATCTTGCCTTTTACACATGGAATCTGAGCTCTCTCTTTCTGCTCCTTTTACCCAACCAAAATTACCTGGCTATATCTATCCTGTTCTAAAAAAGACTTTCCCTCCTCTTTAAAAAAAAAAGACTTGCATTTATACAGTACCTTTCACAATCTCAGGATGTTCCAAAGCACTTTACAGCCAATGAAGTACTTTTGGAGTGTAGTCACTGCTGTAATGTAGAACACTCGGCAGCCAACTTGCACACAGCAAGGTCCCACAAACAACAACATGAGAATGACCAGATAATCTGTTTTAGTGATGCTGATTGAGGGATAAATTTTGGCCAAGGCACTATGGAGAACTCCCCTGCTCTTTTTTGAAATAGTGCCGTGGGATCTTTTACGTCCACCTGAGAGAGCAGACAGGGGGGGCCTCTGTTTAACGTCTCATCTGAACGACGGCACCTCCGACAGTGCAGCGCTCCCTCAGCACTGCACTGGAGTGTCAGCCTGTCTCTGGAGTGGGACTTGAACTCGCAACCTTCTGAATCCGAGGTCCTTCCTCAGATGTTTCTATCTCGGAGGCTGCTAGTCCAGTTGCTGATTATAGTTCCTGTCTCTAACATCTGGGACTGCTGTCCTCTGAACCACCTCTGGGATGTGGATGGGCCCCTTCGTCATGGTGACTGCATCTGTACACCGATGAGCGGCCAGAGAAACTGCAGTTTCAGTGTGAATGCTGGGGATTTGAACTCCACTGATTTGGCAGTGGGACTAAGTTGCTTTGTTTATTGGCAGCTCGGGCTGTCTGGACATGGATCCTTTCCCTCCTTTCCCTTGGCAAGTTCGAGGCCACCCGTGGAGTCATTTGCATCTGAAACTATTATTTCCGTGCTGAACAATGTTAAGTATTTAGTTTTTTTTAAAACTAGATTTTGTAATGTATTCCTGTTTTTTTGCATTCAGCTTTAGCACTCCCAGCTATCGCAGGGACCTAAGGTAGACTAAGCTTCAGTCTGCCTCAGTGTCCATTCCTTAACCCCACCTTCAGAAGAGAAGCCTTGAATCTTTCACTCCCCTCATCCGCCCCCCGCCCACCCCAAACTAACTAACTATTTCTTGTACCCTCTCCGAGTGGTAATGTCACATTCTGGGGCAGTTTTATGATATGTGTTTGCAATCCCCTGGTAACTGGTTTGAGATCCTTCCAACTGAGGAACCTTCGAATCCTCGGGTGACACCTTATAATCAGGTTGACCAATTGGATTTGAACCCAGCAACCATTTGTGAAGACAAGAAATAAAGAGCCAGCTGCTGAGAGGGGAAGGGGGGGAAACAGCAGCCAGGAATAATCTAACCCGATGCACACCCATCCCGAAAGAGACAAGACAAAAACTGCGGGGCAGTAGAAATCATAGAAATATACAGCACGGAAGGAGGCCATTTCGGCCCATCGTGTCCGCGCCGGCCAACAAGAGGCCATCCAGCCTAATCCCACTTTTCAGCTCTGGGTCCGTAGCCTTGCAGGTTACATATAAGTGCACATATAAGTACTTTTTAAATGTGGTGAGGGTTTCTGCCTCTATCACGCTTTCAGGCAGTGAGTTCCAGATCCCCACCACCCTCTGGGTGAAAACATTTCACCTCAAATCCCCCCCAAACCTTCCCCCATTTACTTTAAATCTGGTTGTTGCCCATCTGCTGAGGGATATGGGTGCATCCTATCCACTCTATCCAGGCCCGTCATAATTTTATGCACCTTAATCAGGTCTTCCTTCAGCCTCCTCTGCTCCAAAGAAAACAAACCCAGCCTATCCAATCTTTCCTCATAGCTAAAATTCTCCACTCTAGGCAACAAACTCGTAAATCTCCTCTGTACCCTCTCTCATGCAATCACATCTTTCCTGTAATGTGGTGACCAGAACTGCAGTACTCTAGCTGTGGCCTAACTAGTGTTTTATACAGTTCAAACATAACCTCCCTGCTCTTGTATTCTATGCCTTGGCTAACATAGAAACATAGAAAATAGGTGCAGGAGTAGGCCATTCGAGTCTGCACCACCATTCCATAAAATTATGGCTGATCATTCACCCCAGTACCCCTTTCCTGCTTTCTCTCCATACCACTTGATCCCTTTAGCCATACGGGTCATATCTAACTCCCTCTTGAATATATCTAACGAACTGGCATCAACAACTCTGCGGTAGGGAATTCCACAGGTTAACAACTCTCTGAATGAAGAAGTTTCTCCTCTTCTCAGTCCTAAATGGCTTACCCCTTATCCTTAGACTGCATCCCCTGGTTCTGGACTTCCCCAACATCGGGAACATTCTTTCTGCATCTAACCTGTCCAGTCCCGTCAGAATTGTATATGTCTTGATGCGATCCCCCCCTCATTCTTCTAAACTCCAGTGAATACAGGCTCATTCGATCCAGTCTCTCCTCATATATCTGTCCAGCCATCCCGGGAATCAGTCTGGTGAACCTTCGCTGCACTCCCTCAATAGCAAGAATGTCCTTCCTCAGATTAGGAGAAAACTGAACACAATATTCCAGGTGAGGCCTCACCAAGGCCCTGTACTACTGCAGTAAGACCTCCCTGCTCCAATACTCATGCTATTCGCCTTCTTTACCGCCTGCTGTACCTGCATGCCAACTTTCAATGACTGATGTACCATGACACCCAGGTCCCGTTGCACCTCCCCTTTTCCTAATCTGTCACCATTCAGATAATATTCTGCCTTCGTGTTTTTGCCACCAAAGTGGATAACCTCACATTTATCCACATTATACTGCATCTGCTAAGCATTTGCCCACTCACCTAACCTGTCCAAGTCACCCTGCAGCCTCTTAGCATCCTCCCCACAGTTCACACTACCACCCAGCTTAGTGTCATCTGCAAACTTGGAGATATTACATTCAATTCCTTCATCTAAATCATTGATGAATATTGTAAATAGCTGGGGTCCCAGCACTGAGCCCAGTGGCACTCCACTAGTCACTGCCTGCCATTCTGAAAAGGACCCGTTTATCCCTACTCTCTGCTTCCTATCTGCCAACCAGTTCTCTATCCATGTCAATACATTACCCCCAATAGCATGTGCTTTAATTTTGCACACCAATCTCTTGTGTGGGACCTTGTCAAAAGCCTTTTGAAAGTCCAAATATACCACATCCACTGGTTCTCCCTTGTCCACTCTACTAGTTACATCCTCAAAAAATTCTAGAAAATTTGTCAAGCATGATTTCCCTTTCATAAACCCATGCTGACTTGGACCGATCCTGTCACTGCTTTCTAAATGCGCTGCTATTTCATCTTTAATAATTGATTCCAACATTTTCCCCACTACCGATGTTAGGCTAACCGGTCTATAATTCCCTGTTTTCTCTCTCCCTCTTTTTAAAAAGTGGTGTTACATTAGCTACCCTCCAGTCCATAGGAACTGATCCAGAGTCGATAGACTGTTGGAAAATGATCACCAATGCATCCACTATTTCTCGGGCCACTTCCTTAAGTACTCTGGGATGCAGACTATCAGGCCCTGGGGATTTATTGGCCTTCAATCCCATCAATTTCCCTAACACGATTTCCTGACTAATAAGGAATAAGTATTCCATATGCCTTCTTAATCACCATATATCGATCCGGCCTGTTACCTTCAGGGATCTGTGGACATGCACTCCAAGGTCCTTTGTTCCTCTACACTTCAGTGTCGTAGCATTTAATGTTCCTCTATTTTTCAGTGTCCTACCATTCAACCTTGACTTGTTAGCCCTCCTCAAATGCATTACTTCACACTTCTCCAGATTGAATTGCAATTGCCACTGTTCTGTCCATCTGACCAGTTCATTGATATCTTCCTGCAGTCTACAGCTTTCATTATCAACCACATGGCCAATTTTTGCATCATCTGCAAACTTCTTATTCAAACCCCTACATTCAGATCTAAATCATTGATATATACCACAAAAAACAAGGGACCTAGTACTCAGCCCTGCAGAACCCCTCTGGAATCAGCCTTCCAGTCACTAAAACAGCCATCAACCATTACCCTTGGCTTGCTGTCTCTGAGCCAATAGGAAGGTACCATGTTGCATTTGAGGCCGTCACTGCCTGTTCTGGTGGTTCAGATGGACCTTAAGAGTGTCTTTGCACCATTTGAAGAAGAGCTGTCGCTAATATCCTTCCCTCAATCTCAACCAACACCACCAAAGCAGCAAATTAACTCAGTCATGCCACTGGTGTTTGTGGGACCTTGCTCTGTGGAAAATGGACGATGCATTTTTCTGCATAACAGCAGACACTGCACTGTGAAATGTTTCATTGTAGGTGCAGCTCTTTGAGATCTATCTGAGGGACTGATAAGTCGCTATACAAATGCAAGTCTTTATTTTTCATTCAGTACTATTTTTAATTCTGGCTGAGCTGTTTTTAAAGTTCAACATTTTTAAAATTAAAGATTAACGTTTAGTGTATAACCAGCAGAATCCAGGGATGGTATTTAATGATCTGGGCATTGTGGATGACAGAATGATCTCGGGGGAATATTGGCTCCACTAGGTCTATCTCACGGTTTAACATTAAACTCTCTGTTGGCCGACATTGCTGCTGCTTCACTTTGTTCAGTGACTTGTTGCACCATTCTTTCCTTGTGAGTGTGATATCACTGATGCAATCTGGGCATGGCTGTATCATGTTCACTGCTTTCATCGAATTTATAGCACAGCAACAGGCCATTTGACCCAACAGCTCTATGCCAGTCCACACGAGCTTCCTCTCATCCTACCAAACTGACGGGTACAGTAGCATAGTGCTAATGTTACTGGACTAGTAATCTACAGGCCTGACTAATGATCCGGAGACGTGAGTTCAAGTCCCATCGTGGCAGTCTATAAATTTGAATTAATTTAATAAATCTAAAAAAAAGCTATCGGATTGTCTTAAAATCCCCAACTGGTTCACTAATGTCCTTTAGAGAAGGAAACCTGCCGCCCTTAACCTGGTCTGGCTCCAGACTTACAACAACATGGTTGACTCTTAATTGTCCTTGACTGAGCAAGCCACTCATGGTGGAGCATTTAAAATCGGGGATGTTCAAAAGGCCAGAATAGGTGGAGCGCAGCAGGCTAGGGGGATTATAGGGCTGGAGGGGATTCGAGGTGAGGCCATGGAGGTACTTGAAAACAAGGAGAATTTTGAAATCGAGATGTTGCTTAACTGGGAGCCAATGTAGTTCAGCGAGCACAGGGGAGATGGATGAGCAGGACTTGGTGCGAATTTGGACACGGGCAACAGAGTTTTAGATGACCTCAAGTTTATGGAGGG
The DNA here is from genome assembly GCF_044704955.1 of Pristiophorus japonicus. NCBI lineage: Eukaryota > Metazoa > Chordata > Chondrichthyes > Pristiophoridae > Pristiophorus > Pristiophorus japonicus. Next base: position 83,063,505 of record NC_091991.1, on the reverse strand, counting down.
TAGTATGTGGAGGCCAGCCAGGAGTGCGTTGAAAGTGAAGCCCAGAGGCGAGATAGACATGGATGAGGATTTTGGCGGCAGATACATTGAGGTATGGTGGAGATGGGCGAAATTCTGAAGGTGAAAATGGGTGGTCTTAGTGATAGAACGGATATGAGGTCGGAAGCTCAATTCATGATCAGTTATGGGCAGTCCCTCGGAATCGAGGAAAACTTGCTTCCACTCTTAGCATGAGTTCTTAGGTGTCTGACAGTCCAATACGAGAACCACAGTCTCTGTCTGTCGCACCTGTGACAGTCATTGAGGGAAGGGGTGAGTGGGGCTGGTTTGCCACATACACTTTCCGCTGCCTGCACTTGATTTCTGCATGCTCTCGGCGACGAGTCTCGAGGTGCTCAGCGCCCTCCCGGATGTACTTCCTCCACTTAGGGCGGTCTTTGGCCAGGGACTTCCAGGTGTCAGTGGGACACCAAGGTTGCGAATAGCCTTGGTCAGCATCAGACAGGTGCTGGGGATAAAAATCAAATTACTGGAAAGGGAACGGAGTTTAAGGCGGGAACCTTCTCCCACCTAGAAGGATAAGGGCAGCAGGCGAATAAAAACAACAGCATCTCAAAGTTCCCCTCCAAGTCACACACCGTCCTGACTTGGAAATACATCGGCGTTCCTTCATCGTCGCTGGTTCAAAATCCTGGAACTCCCTAACAGCACTGTGAGGAGTACCTTCACCACTCGGACTGTTGCGGCTCACCACCATCTTCTCGAGGGTAAATCACATGAGCAATAAAAACTGCTGGCCTTGCCAGTGATGCCCATATTCCATGAATGAATAAAAAATATATCTTTCTATTCCCTTTTCCCTCAAGTACTTATCTAGCTTCCACTTAACTGCATCTCTGCTATTCACCTCAACCACTTCTTGTGGGAGTAAGTTACACTTTCTCACCACTCTGAGAAAAGAAGATTCTCCTGAATTCTTTATTGGATTTATTAATGACTATCTTATATTTATGACTCCTAGTTTTAGACTCCCCCACAGTGGAAACTTTTATAACTTTAAAGACCTCAATCAGGTCACCTCTCAGCCTTCACTTATCTAGGGTAAAGAGCCCCGGCCTGTTCAGTCTTTGCTGATAGTTATAACCTCTCAGCTCTGCTTTATAGAACAATGTTCTTTTCTTGAATTAAAAAGGTGAGCTCCTGTATTGTTTCCAGCAGGAGAAAGCTCTCTCTTGACAGGATTGGCCAAAGCTTAAAGTCTTTCTCACTGGAATACACAAAGACCCATAATCTACAGTGCTGCGCAGTTAGCCAGAGCAGGGACCATTTGTTTACAGACAAGACATTTTATGGCAATAGAAAGCCTTTCTGGTTCATATTGCTATTTCAGTATTTTTGCAACGTTATAGTTTCTCAAATCCAGTGGTCTGTTCCACTTGGATCTCATTATCCCACTGTCTTCCCATGAGACCCCTCTTCTACATTTGGAAAAGTGAGTGTTGCTTTTCTCGTATCAGCCATGACTCTGCTGGTCACCTCTGAGTCAGACAGTTGTGGCTTCAAACCCCACTACAGTGACTTGAGCATAGAATCTAGACTGACACTCTCAGTACAGTACTGAGAGAGTGCTACTCTGTCCGAGGTGCCGCCTTTCAGATGAGACGTTAAGGCCCCGTCTGTCCTCTCAGATGGAGGTAAAAGATTCCATGGCACTATTTTGAAGAAGAGCAGGGGAGTTCTCCACGGTGTCCTCGGCAGTATTTATCCTTCAACCTACATCACTAAAAAACAGATTATCTGGTCGTCATCACATTGCTGTTTGTGGGAGCTTGCTGTGCACAAATTGGCTGCCGCGTTTCCCACATTACAACAGTGACTACATTTCAAAAATACTTAATTGGCTGTAAAGCGCTTTGGGATGTCCTGAGCTTGTGAAAGTTGCTATGTAAATGCAAGTTCTTTCACAGAGGGATTCGGTGTCTCCTGCTTGACTGGTTGCGTGGCCTTGTAGGTAAGGGGTGATTCTCATTGAAAGGAGAGAGCCGTTGCTAGGTAACCAGCCATTAAAAGGTGTGCGAAGTGCCTTGTGACCTACCCTTTGATTTCCCCTCTCCTCTGGGGAATTGCTAAATGGTTTCTCCCAAATGATTGGCTCATGGAAGCAACTCACAGTCACTCTCTCTCATTTCATGATAAGTTAATCACCAAGATCATATTCTTCCTCCGAAGGTTGGCAACCACTGTTCTTTTTCCGAAGGTATCGATACAATTTCTTTTAGAATATAAATCTCTCAATGCAATATTTTATGAATAATATCAGAGCTTCATCGCTGGAGATTCAGCAGACTCTTCCAGCTGTGATTGACTGCATCGGATAATCCTTGATCGCTCAGTCTTTTTGTTTAATAACAGTTGTTCAATATTTCAGTGAGTGAGTGGTCAATCTATGGAACAGGCCTTCTAGTAATATATTAAAAAGCACACTCCAGATATCATACTTTATTACTGACCCAAAACACTCTTGGAGAAAGAGAGAATGAAAAAGTCCATTATTTAATGTTGGATTGCTCCTGATCTGGAGCCAATCACCGTGAGCAATTTACAATTTGCAGCGCTCACTGACTGAACAACGATGAAAACTCGAAGTGACCAGAGCATGTGTTAACTTGGTGACAGCTGTTGCCTTAAAGGAGCACAGATCCACCTTCGCAGAATTGCTCATTGTACATTGCATGGTATAGCCCTTCTCTTATAAAGAAGCACAGCCTGGGACTTACCATGATTCAATGCCATGGGAGAGCTGCTGGCATATCATGTACAATAATAAACCATTGTAGATCATGGCATCAAGATGGGCGCCGTACCCCAAAAAAGAGAATTGTTCCATTAGAAACAAATCTGGTACTAATACAGTATTTTTATGTGTTCCCGATGAGAAATCATATTGGCCCAGAAATCCCGGTCGGCTGCTTCCCGCGGGCGATCGGGTAAACAACTTTAAAAAGATGCGCACTTACCTGAAGCTGCTTCGCCCACGCGTGTTCCCGGTCCTGAGGCTTCCACTGACTGCGCCTCGCAGCATGTGCACGTCAGGACGTGCGCAGGGCTGGAGCTGCAGTCACATGGCTCTGGGCAGCCAATCAGGTAAAGTATGTTCCCATTCATAATAATGGGAACTCCGTAAGTTGGAGCTGACAGATCGTAAAAGCCGGTTTTCAGCGCAGTCGCATTGTACGCTGAAAATCAGCTTTTGCAATGCCTTCCCGGGTCCGCACACACTCCGTAGGGACCCGGGAGACCGGAATTTCTGCCCCAATATCATCAGTCTTAAAATCAAGTCCCAATGTTTAGTGTGTAATCCTGATGGAGCCAGTCCTTAAAATCACGCAGCAGGATATTAGTAATCTGTAGTGGCAGATGGTTGAAAATGAATTGAGTCTCGGAGACAGTTTTGAAATGTGAAAGTGGAACAGAATAAGCGAGGATGTTAATCACTCGAAGGGTGTCCACTACTTGCTCAGAGGGGGGTCAAGACTCCCATTTCCAAAGTGATTCTGTGGATTACTATATTACTGGGTTCATTAACTTCCACAAGTGCTTGAGGGAGCTTTGCCGGTTTAACATGCAGCAAATGGGGATTGGATGGCACATTTTAAATAGAGCATACATCTCACATCCTCCGCACACTGGGGAGAGGAGACCACGCGCAACACTTACCCATCTGCAGTGTTAGGATAGTTTAATGAGTATACTCACCATGAGACTTTCTCTAAATCTATTGTACTGGGCTATAATGAGAGCTCATGTTTCTAAGTTAAGTTACATAAACGAACTGCACACTCATATCAATTGTATGTTTGTTCAGACATCTAGATCAAACCTGAGAGATCTGTGGCGATGGATGATGACATGTATGCATTGAGGACGGTGTAGGGAAAATCAAGGAAAGAAAGACTTGCATTTATATAGGGACTTTTACCATCATCGGACATCTCAAAGCGCTTTACAGCCAATGAAGAAGTTTTGGAGTGTAGTCACTGTTGTAATGTAGGAAGAATGATGAAAGAGTCGAGAAGCGCTCATTCTCTAAAAAGCCTATAGTCTAGAGAGGAGAATTTTGAGGAGGGTCCTCATCGTGGTCTAGAACCTCAGTAAGTGAACTAGCAGGATCAGAGAAGACACACTTACATTGGTGGTAAACTAATTTACAATACATTAAGAAAGAACCAGATACATAGAATGCTAACCGGCTGAAATCTGGTAGGCAAGGAGGACAGAAATATGAGAATTCAAAATGCAATTGAATGATAGACTGACCGAGTTAGGATTCTGGGGCAATGGGGGGGAAATTACCTTTTCTTGTCCTTGATTGTTAGCTTCTCAAGTGGACTCTCTCTGGCTTTGTAGCTATCCTGGGACTGGCCAGGAACATTGTCGTTGTTGTGTACCTGTTACTTGAGCTGAAAAAAATCCTTAAATTTGTGAGGTGGTGTGCAATTAGCAGATTTGGCAAGTGCTTGGGTTGGCAGAGTGGCTATCAATACCGCACAACAGATGCTGCCACGGTCCCTGCAGTTAGAATGAATGGAAGTGCAAGTCATGTTAGTTCTCTTCAACTTCAACATTCAAGGCTCCGTGCCAGTTGTATTGCTGGAATGAATGCGCTGTCTTTTTGTTGCTGGGGAAAATGTCCAGTAAAGTTGAAACATTACCATCGGTCTGAGTTGACATCTCCAAATCTTGATATTCCAACATCAGGATCAGGGAAACAAAAAGACTGCTTCTAAAAATGTTATTTCCTGCCAAACACATTGTCAGAATAGCTATAAAAGACCCTTGCGACAGAATGTCGTAACAGCTATCAATCTGGCCGTAGCTCAGTGGTCAGAACACTCGCCTCTGAGTCAGAAGGTTGTCAAGATCCACTCCAGAGACTTGAACACATAAATCTAGACTGGCAGTCCAATACTGAGGGAGTGCTGCACTGTCGGAGGTGCCGTCTTTCAGATGAGAAGTTCAACTGAGGCCCGTCTGCTCTCTCGGAGATATTAAAGATCCCACACACTTTTCAAAGTAGAGTAGGGGAGTTCTTCCCGGTGTCCTGGCTGATATTTATCCCTCAACCCACATCACTAAAAACAGATGATCTGGTTATTATTTCATTGCTGTTTGTGGGACTTTGCTGTGTACACATGGGCTGCAGTGTTGTCATATTACAAGTGACTACACTTCAAAAGGTTTTCATTGGCTGTAAAGTGTTTTGGGCCATTCTGAGGTCACGAAAGGCGCTATATAAATGCAAGTTCTTTCTTTATCTTGAATTGATGCAACAGTTTATTGTGGACTAGGACAGTGCTATGCTTCCGTGACTTTACTAGTGAGCAGTCACAGGCCGCGAAGGTTGTGAGCTCAATCCCCAGTCCATGCTGAGTCCATGGTGTATAAAAGCAGGGAAGTCTTGCTACAGTTATACAGGGTATTGATGAGGCCACATCTGGAATACTGCGTGCAGTTTTGGTTTCCATATATATATAAAAGGATATACTTGCTTTGGAGTCAGTTCAGAGAAGGTTCACTAGGTTGATTCCGGGGATGAGGAGGTTGACTTATGAGGAAAGGTTGAGTAGGTTGGACCTTTACTCATTGGAATTCAGAAGAATGAGAGATGATCTTATCAAAACGCATAAGATTATGAGGGGGCTTGACAAGGTGGATGCAGAGAGGATGTTTCCGCTGATGGGGGAGACTAGAACTAGGGGGGATGATCTTAGAATAAGGGGCTGCCCATTTAAAATCGAGAAGAGGAGGAATTTCTTCTCTCAGGGTTGTAAATCTGTGGAATTCGCTGGGTCATTGAATAAATTTAAGACAGAAATAGACAGTTTCTTAAACGATAAGGGGTTAGGGGGAGTGGGCGGGGAAGTGGAGCTGAGTCCATGATCAGATCAGCCATGATCTTATTGAATGGCGGAGAAGGCTCAAGGGGCCTTATGGCCTACTCCTGTTCCTATTTCTTATGTTCTTATGTTGACTTCGGCTAAAGCAGGGGGTTGGCACGACATTTGGCCTCAGTTCTCAGAGGGGGAAAGTGGTGAGAATTCCCACCGTTGATCACTATAAGCCGACCCTGGTTGGGGGTGAACATGGATGAGTGTGTGTGTGATACTCCCTCAGAGGTTGAGCAGCCTCCCGGCACCAGGTTTCGGAGTGTGCCCTAGTGTGGCCGCTTGGGTAATTTTTCTCTGGCGACAACTCGTCCCATGGAGCTTAGTCTAAGCAAAGGATGTTTTGGAGGGAAGAAACTGGTAAGCGAAAGGATAGGAAATTTAAAAAAAAAACCACAAGGGCCCACTTAACAGAATCCACAAGAACTCTTTGTAATATGACAATAAAGGAGAAGACTGTACGAGTGATACAGCAATCTAATTATAGAGCATATTTTTTCCATCAGGAAAATCTCATTAATTTTGGCTCAATTGCATTCTATTACCTGACTACATTTAAATTTAGTGCAGTGTTATGTGTAATCTTCCAGTGCAAATAAACTGCAAGTAAGTTGCCACAGGCAAAAACGTTCAGGAGCTAATGACTGAATCTTTAAGATAAGAAGTTTTAAAAGGGGTTAATTAATTGAGCAGTTTGCCCCTGGGTACCTTCGCCTAATGTTGCTGGAATTTTAATCACCAGACCAGTTGAGGGCTCAAAACTGCTGCTGATCTGAAAGTGAGGACGCTCACCAGGATGGATGGTCACCCTTCAGTGCCTTGCCCAAGTGACTGCGAGCTATTCAATCGCAGGGGCATCACAGTCCATCAATTCTTGTTCAAACACAGCATCCACACTTTGCAGCAGGAGTCACCGGATGGCAATCGGGAACACAAGATGGTTTTTAACTCCTCCTTAACCCTGGGGCACTGACCTCAATTGTCGCACCCCTAGAAAGAAAGACTTGCATTTATAAGAACATAAGAACATAAGAAATAGGAGCAGGAGTAGGCCATATGGCCCCTCGAGCATGCTGCGCCATTCAATAAGATCATGGCTGACCTGATCATGGACTCTGCTCCACTTTCCCGCCTGCTCCCCATAATCCCTTATTCCCTTATCGTTTAAGAAACTGTCTATTTCTGTCTTAAATTTATTCAATGTCCCAGCTTCCACTGCTCTCTGAGGCAGCGAATTCCACAGATTTACAACCCTCAGAGAAGAAATTTCTCCTCATCTCAGTTTTAAATGGGCGGCCCCTTATTCTAAAATCATGCCCTCTAATTCTAGTCTCCCCCATCAGTGGAAACATCCTCTCTGCATCCAACTTGTCAAGCCTCCTCATAATCTTATACGTTTCGATAAGATCACCTCTCATTCTTCTGAGTTCCAATGAGTAGGGCTCAAACTACTCAACCTTTCCTCATAAGTCAACCCCCTCATCCCCGGAATCAACCTAGTGAACCTTCTCTGAACTGCCTCCAAAGCAAGTATATCCTTTCGTAAATATGGAAACCAAAACTGCACGCAGTATTCCAGGTGTGGCCTCACCAATACCCTGTATAGCTTATAGCAAGACTTCCCTGCTTTTATACTCCATCCCCTTTGCAATAAAGGCCAAGATACCATTGGCCTTCCTGATCACTTGCTGTACCTGCATACCATCCTTTTGTGCTTCATGCACAAGTACCCCCAGGTTCCACTTAACTTGCAGCACTTTGCAATCTTTCTCCATTTAAATAATAACTTGCTTTCTGATTTTTATTTCTGCCAAAGTGCATGACCTCACACTTTCCAACATTATACTCCATCTGCCAAATTTTTGCCCACTCACTTAGCCTGTCTATGTCCTTTTGCAGATTTTTTGTGTCCTCGTCACACGTTGCTTTTCCTCCCATCTTTGTATCGTCAGCAATCTTGGCTACGTTACACTCAGTCCCTTCTTCCAAGTCGTTAATATAGATTGTAAATAGTTGGGGTCCCAGCACTGATCCCTGCGGCACCCCACTAGTTACTGATTGCCAACCAGAGAATGAACCATTTATCCCAACTCTCTGTTTTCTGTTCATTAGCCAATCCTCTATCCATGCTAATATATTACCCCCAATCCTGTGAACTTTTATTTTGTGCAGTAACCTTTTTATGTGGCACCTTGTCAAATGGCCTTCTGGAAGTCCAAATACACCACATCCACTGGTTCCTCTTTATCCACCCTGTTTGTTACATGCTCAGAGAATTCCAGAAAATTTGTCAAACATTCCCCGTCATAAATCCATGCTGACTCTGCCTGACCGAATTTATGTAATGCCATGAAATTATGTAATGCCTTTCATGTCCTCAGCATGTCCCAAGGCACTTCATAGGTAATGAATTACTTAAAAAAAAAATGATGTGCAGTCACTGTTATGTAATTAAATAAATAACCATTTTAATTGGATTTGATGGTGTTGGGTGAGGGAGGAATGTTGGCTAAGACATGGGGAGAATTCTCTGCTGTTTGTATAGTACACATAGACAGGGTTACAGTTTAATGTCTGACCTTTAAATGGTGGCATCTCCAACAGAGCAAGCACTCCCTCAGCACTGTACTGGAATGTCAGTCTAGATTATGTGCTCAAGTCTCTGAAGTGGGGCTTGAACCCACAACCTTCTGAATCAGAGGCGAAAGTGCTACCGACTGAGCCGAGCCAAGCCGACACCTATCGCTGTGCTGCCTGAGATCTGCTAACCCGGCACAGATTGTGAATCACACCTGTGATCTTCCTGGCCTGTGTGACTCAACGACTATGTGGAATAGCTCACTGTGCCTTCGGGAGATCTGGTCATCCAGTCCATTCCAGTCTTCACTTGCCTATTTTGATGCACTGTATTATCATGTTGCACATGTGTGCAAATAATCATTCCTTCTACTTAACTGCTGTTAGTCCCAGGTACCAACACCATGGTAGTTTGTTAAGCTGTTGATGGCCATTTTTGTTCTTCCCTGGTCTTTGGTTTTGTTTTTTGATTTGTTCATGAGATGTGGGAATCACTGGCAAGGCCAGCATTTATTACCCATCCCTAATTGCCCTTGAATAACTGAGTGGCCTGCGAGGCCATCAACCTCTCTTTCCTCCTTTAAGACGCTCCTTAAAACCTGCTTCTCATCTGCCGTAATTTCTTCTTTTGTGGCTCGGTGTCAAATTTATCTTGTCTTGTAACACTGTTGTGAAGCGTCTTAGGATGTTAAAGGCTCTATATAAATAAAAGTAGTTATTATATAAATTCAAATTCTATCGTGTAACTCTATCTTTATAAGATGCTGGACTGGGCACTTACAAAAAGATTGTGTGGCACCATCACAACCAGAACTGCACATTGCCCAGGCCTCAGAGACAGCCGGATCACGGTAGAGAAAGAGTGAGTGCGCCTGGGCTTGGCAGAGCTAGGTCTTGGTCCAGTGGCAAGGATTAACCAAGACGACTGGAGACCAGCTTTGCTGCACGGATCTAATCCGCACACATATCGCTGTGTGGGCTGGTCCGTGCTGCCCCTGGGCCTTCACCTCTTCTGGGCCCCGAACTCCCACCTCTCCTGGGTCCCGATCTCATCGCTCTATGATCTCTCGTCTCTCTTATGCCCTGGGGGAGGGGGGGTTACACAGTGTAGAATATAGTGCCATCTGTGAGAGTCGGGATAAATGGGTCATTTTCTGGTTGGCAAACAGTAACTAGTGGGGTGCCGCAGGGATCAGTGCTGGGGCCTTAACTATTTACAATCTATATTAATTACTTGGATGAAGGGATCGAGTAGGCAAGTTTGCTGATGATGGAAAGATGGGTGGGAAAGCAAATTGTGAGGAGGACACAAAGAATCTGCAAAGGAATATAGACAGGTTAAGTGAGTGGACAAAAATTTGGCAGATGGAGTGTAATGTAGGAAAATGTGATGTTATCCACTTTGGCAAAAAAATAGAAAAACAAATTATAATTTAAATGGATAAAAATTACTAAGGGCTTCAAAACAGAGAGACCTGTAGTCCCTGTACATGAAACACAAAAGGTTAGTATGCAGGTACAGAAAATAATCAGGAAGGCAAATGGAATGTTGACCTTTATTGCAAGGGGGATAGAGTATAAAAGCAGAGAAGTCCTGTTACAACTGTACAGCGTATTGGTAAGGCCACATCTAGAGTACTGCATACAGTTTTGGTCTCTATTTAAAGAAGGATATACTTGCATTGGAGGCTGTTCAGAGAAGGTTCACTAGGTTGATTCCGGAGATGAGGGGGTTGACTTATGAAGATAGGTTGAGTAGTTTGGGATTATACTCATTGGAGTTCAGAAGATTGAGAGGTGATCTTATCGAAGCATATAAGATAATGAGGGCTCGACAAGTTGGATGCAGAGAAGATATTTCCACTCATAGGGAAACTAAAACTAGGAGACATAGTCTCAGAATAAGGGGCCGCCCATTTAAAACTGAGATGAGGAGGAATTTCTTCTCTGAGGGTTGTAAATCTGTGGAATTCTCTGCCCAAGAGAGCTGTGCTGGCTGGGTCATTGAATATATTTACGGTGGAGTTAGTCAAAGTTTTGAGCAATAAGGGAATAAAGGGATAGGGAGTGTGGGCGGCGAAGTGGAACTGAGTCCATGATCAGATCAGCCATGATCTTATTAAATGGCGGAGCAGACTCGAGAGGTCAAATGGCCTACTCCTGCTCCTATTTCTTGTCTGACCTTGAGACATCCCAAAGCGCTTCACAGCCAGTGAAGTACTTTTGAAGTGTAGTCACTATTGTAACATGGGGGAATGCAGCAGCAGTGAGATAAATGACTGGATCATCTGATCTTTGTGATGTTAATTGAGGGATAAATGTTGTCCAGAACACACACACACATTTGAAAAGGAAAGATTTAAAAGAGCAGGGCCATGGGAGAGTGGAGAACTGTCTCAGAGAGCCAGCACTGGCATGATGGGCCCAATAGTCACTTAGCACAGTCCATGATTTCAGCCCGGCTTTCCACATGTTGATCCATATGCCTTCACACCATGCAGCAGATGGACTTGATGTATCTGCTCGTCCGCGGCAGGTACCAGAGAAACTGGTTCATGTTATGTTTGACTATAATTCAGTGATGGCGCCCATTGGATTTCTGCAGTACAGAATGGTGACCTTGGTGCAGGAATATTGTTGGCAGTGCACTATTAGACTGTCGGATGGTGTCCGAGGCTCTATTAAAGCTGTCCTCTATGGGAGTTGTTCTGAGATTTAAAAGTTTTTGTGTCTAGGTTAAGTAGGGACTCTGCTGTCCGGGTGCTCCAGCAGTGCTTGCAGTTTTTTACATTACCAAGTAATTACGCTGTGCTGCTGGACTGAAAGGCACTTTTCTATAGAATAGCTACTCTATTGTTGCTTGGGGTTTAGACTCTTAATCTGCCCGCATGCTGCTTGTGGCAGAATTTCTTTATGCTGTTCCAAAGGTTACTGGCCCGACCATAGTCTCGGAGCTTCCCATTGCTCGCCAACTATGAAGAAGGTCTAATTAAATCATGTGCTTCATCCAGGTGCCGAGCATGGCTTACTTTCTGAAATGCTTTGAGGGTCGCGAATGAATTGTATGTGGTGGTTTTTAAATTGCAGTGTGTAAAATGATGGCTGTCAGCTAGGGCGGAGACAACAAAAGACTATTGCTTGCTTTTCACAAGGCTTTGGATATTTCTCCATTTTATTTTAGGGGGAGGGGGCGGAGTATGAATTCGTCAAACACCCTTGCTGTTTCTTCAATGGATTTCTGCCACTGAACTAGAAAGGTACAACAACAACTTGCATTTATATAGCACCTTTAATGTAGTGAAACGTCCCAAGGCGTTTCACAGGAGTATTATGCGATACAAATTTGACACTGAGCCACATAAGTAGAAATTAGCGCAGGTGACTAAAAACTTGGTCAAGAGCTAGGTTTTAAGGAGTGTCTTGAAGGAGGAAAGAGAGGTTGAGAGACGGGAGAAGTTTAGGCAGGGAGTTCCAGAGGTTGGGGCCGAGGCAGCTGAAGGCACGGCCACCGATGGTTGAATGATTATAATCCGGGATGCTCAGGAGGGCAGAATTAGAGGAGCGCAGACATCTCGGGTGGGGGGGGGAAGGGAACGCAAAACCTTTCCATGTTCTCATTGTTTCTTGAATGGCTTCACACACGGCCAGATTGTCACATTCCATCCCCCGACTGGCACGCTTGCTGAGATGCCAAAAATACACAGGATTCTGCTGCAGTGATCGTCGGGCTTGATAATACGCGGTTGCTTATCTCATGACTTCGTTTTCTGTTCGAGGTTAGTCGCAGGATGCGCTGTTCTATAAGATCAAGAATGTAAAGTGTAGGTGTGTTCCCCTTTATGGTTACAAAATTCGACTGGCATTAAGTTAATTCTGGGTGAGTGCCTTCAGATATCACGTGAGTGACTGCAGATAACCTGGCTCTGGTATTTTCCGGTCCTAGACAGTTCCTTTGTTTGTACTGTTATCTGAGGTGTAGCAGGGAAGTGTTGAGACAGGAAACTAGGTGAACCATTTAATAATATACACAGATTATAGATGGATACTTCTGGCAATATTTAGAAATGTAACATCGGTAGTGTGACACAATCCAAACTTTCTGCTCGCAGATCTCTTCTGGCATTGCTCACCATGAGTGAACGTCTATAGTCTGTATTGCACAAGGCGGGGTGACCATATTGGGGTTAGGCAGCACTGGGGAGGGGGAGGCCTTGGAGATGGCAGCAGTGCAGAGGAGGGAGATGTTAAGAATTTGAGTGTCAGGGGAGAATATCCTTGGATTTTGTAGCATTGGTGGGGAGGGGGTTTGGTAGGACTGAGGAAGGAAGAAATTGTGGAAAATATTCCTTGTGACAGGACAGAAAAGAAAGACTTGCATTTATATAACACAGCCAATTTGCGCACAGTAATGTCCCACAGACAGCAATGAAATAAATGACCAGATCAACTGTTTATTGGTGTTGGGTGAGGGATAAATATTGGCCAGGACACCAGGGAGAACTCCCCTGCTCTCTTCGAAATAGTGCGATGGGATCTTTTACGTCCGCCTGAGAGGGCAGACGGGGCCTCGGTCTCAATTAAAAGACGGCACTGAAGACTCAGTCTGGATTTTGTGCTCAAATCTCTGGTGTGGGATTTGAACCCACAACCTTCTGACTCAAAGACGAGATTGCTACCCATGGCTCAGTAAAAGTAGTTTGCATGCAGCAGTGCAGTAGTGGACCTTCTGCTGCGTGTGGTTTTAATGAAGTGGTGACATCTTGATGTAGTCACCATGGAGCAGTGACCATTCTTGACGTCTTTATTATGCAAGAGAGTGTGAGCTGCACTTACCCTGCCACCTTATCACATCCCTCCACAATAGATTGAGGTGCTTCGCTTCTGTAGGAAAAGGTGACCGCTATTCCGCACTGGGTTAATCTAAGTTTGTTAGTCTTGACGGAGGCAGGAAATCTGGCCAGAATTCTAGCATCACTTGTGCTCTTGAAGTAGTACAATGAGTTCTTTAACTTCCATCTGAACAACTGGAGCAGACAGATGAAGCCTCATTCTAACATCCCATCTGACAAGCCAGCACTCCCTCAGTACCACACTATGTAAGAGCACAAGCAAGTCTATACAGTGAAAATGGGTTGAAATTACTGGTGGAATGCTCTGCACAGTGATAATGATTCAGATAAGAGCAGTGTATTTCCGACTGGAGGGAGTGGAACGCGGAGCCTCATTATCAGATTCCCAGATGTATTCCAGGCACTGGGAGTTATTTCCTGAATTACCAGAGTGTGCTTCTCTTTAATAGTGTTGATGGCACGTTCTGCTAAGAATAGCTATGGTGGTCCACACCTTGTTCCTGTACGTCTGCCAGAGTTTAATGATCTGAGGGCAGTATCACAGCTTTTGTTGCTCTACAACAACAACAACTTGTATTTATAAAGCTCCTTTAATGTAGTAAAACATCCCACGGTGCTGCCCAGGAGTGTTTTTAGACAAAACAAGTAAATGTGACACCGAGCCACGTAAGAAGAAATTACGGCAGATGACCAAAGGCTTGGTCAAAAAGGTAGGTTTTAAGGAGCGTCTTAAAGGAGGGAAGAGAGGAGGGAGAGAGGCAGAACTTAGGGCCTAGGCAACAGAAGGCACGGCCACCGATGATTGAGCAGTTATAATCAGGGATGCTCAAGAGGATAGAATTCCACGTTTTTTAAAGGAGGGTGACTGCTAATGGCTGATGCTTTTGGTAAACTGGTATTCATTAGTTGTAATGAGCAGCAGGAGTAGAGTCTCGATTGTCCTGAATCGATCCAGATTGTAGAATTTTCCTGACCTGCCGACAGGTGGGACCTTTGATGGTTGCCTCAGTTGGCACGTTAGCGGCCTGTTCTGGAGCCATGCAGGACCCAAGTGTGCCTTAATGATTGGTCCTAAATTACTCCCGAGGAGCAACCCCTTGTTCTGCTTCAGGATCTCTCTTCTCCTTGTCTGTATATTGGCATCCGTGTATTGAAGCTGGGGGAGACGGATGTGCTGAATCCCCATTTCCCCTTTGATACATTTTGTTCACTTCAGGGGAAGGTTGTGGAGGGTAGAGCAGTAGCCAAAGCATATTACTGGCTCGCACAGATGAGTAAATCCGTCCACTGCAGCCTGATGGTGTCTTGATAATGTCACCAATGGGAGACATTTAGCTCTACTGTCACTTTCTATTGGCCATTTAACACTGGGGTCACTTTCTATTGGCCATTTAGCACTGGGGTCACTTTCTATTGGCCATTTAGCTTTACTGTCACTTTCTACTGGCCATTTAGCTCTGGAGTCACTTTCTATTGGCCATTTAGCTCTGGAGTCACTTTCTATTGGCCATTTAGCTCTGGCGGTACTTTCTATTGGCCATTTAGCTCTGGAGGCACTTTCTATTGGCCATTTAGCTCTGGAGTCACTTTCTATTGGCCATTTAGCTCTGGAGTCACTTTCTATTGGCCATTTAGCTCTGGGGTCACCTTCTATTGCCCATTTAGCTCTGGGGTCACCTTCTATTGGCCATTTAGCTCTGGGGTCACCGTCTATTGGCCATTTAGCTCTGGAGTCACTTTCTATTGGCCATTTAGCACTGGGGTCACTTTCTATTGGCCATTTAGCTCTGCGGACACCTTCTTTGGCCATTTATCTCTGGGGTCACCTTCTATTGGCCATTTAGCACTGGCTTCTTTCCTGCTCTCGCACCATTACCTCTGGAGATCCCAATGATCTATTCTTGGCCCCCTCCTATTTCTCACCTGCATGCTGGGCCTCAGCGACATCATCCTGAAAAAGAACCGTGTCAGGTTCCACATGTACGCTGATGACACCCAGCTCTACCTCACCACCACTTCTCTCGACCCCTCCACTTTCTCTAAATTACAAGATTGCTAACCGGCGTCCAATATTGGATGAGCAGAAATTGCCTTCCGTTCCTGCCACAAATTCCATGACCTAGCCGCCGAGTCCATCCCTCTCCCTGGCCACTGTCTGAGGCCGAACCAGACCGTTCACAACCTTGGCGTCCTATTTCATGCTGAGCTGATCTTCATATCCTCTCCATCACCAAGATCGCCCACTTCCATCTCCGTAACATCGTTCATCTCTGCCACCGTCTCAGTTCATCTGCTGATGAAACCCTCATCTATCCATTTGTTACCTCTAGACTCGACTATTCGAATGCTCTCCTGGCTGGTCTCCTATCTTTCACTCTCTGTACACTTTAGCTCATCCAAGCCTCTGCTGCCCCTATCCTAACTGGGACCAAGTCCCGTTCACCCATCACCCTTGTGCTCGCTGACCTACATTGGCTCCCAGTCCGGCCATACCTTGATTTTAAAATTCTCATCCTTGTTTTCAGATCCCTCACCACATCCTATCTCTGTAACTTTCTCCAGCCCCACAACCCTGGAGACCTCTGCGCTCCTCCAATTTTGGCCTCTTGCGCATCCCCGAATTTCATCGCTGCAACATTGGCGTTCATGTCTTAAGCTGCCTCGGCCCTAAGCTCTGGAATTCCCTCCCTAAATCTCTCTGCCTCTCTACCTCTGCACCTTAAGGCACTCCTCCTTATGTGGTTTGGTTTAAAATGTTGTTTGATTATGCTCCTGTGAAACGCCTTGGCATGTTTTACTATGTTAAAGGCGCTATATAAATGCAAGTAGTTGTTGGTGTTGAGACACCCAATGAATCTCTGCCTTGTTGGGGGGTGGGGCGGCTTCCTGTGTCTTTGGCACTGATGGCACAGATGCAGGATTGTCTCCGGTAGTATCCTTGCCATTGGAGGCAGCCCTGTAGTATGTAAAGTGCATGACCCAACAAGATTGTAGTTCAGTCAGGCAGATTTGTTTATATTATTTGGTTCTATCACAGAAGCTTAGGCAATGTGTGAATGCTGGCAGAGTCTTGAGACTGAATCAGCGCCTTGAACTCATTGGTACCTGTAGTGTATGACGAGCTTGTCCTGTGCAACTGAAGGTTGGATAAACCCCAGCTCCCATGGCATCAGTCCAGCTCCCCCAAGCAGTGTAGAGAAAGAAACTAAAACAGTGGCAAAGAAAGAGAGAACGAACGAACGAAGAACTTGCATTTATAGAACGCCTTTCATAATAACCTTAAGATGTCCCAAAGTGCTTTACCGTCAATTAAGTGCTTTCAAAGTGTAGTAATTGTTGTAATGTAGGAAACGAGGTGAGCAATTTGGGCACAGCAAGCTCCCATAAACATCAATATGATAATGACCAGATGATCTGTTTTTAATGATGTTGGTTGAAGGATAAATATTGGCCAGAACATGTGGGAATAACTCCCCTGCTCTCCTTCAAAATATTGCTGTGAGATGTTTTACATCCACCTGAGAGAGTAGACAGGGCCTCAGTTTAACGTCTCATCCGAAAGACGGCACCTCTGACAGTGCAGCACTCACTCAGCACTGCACTGGAATGTCAGCCTGGATTTTATGCTGAAATCTCTGGAGTGAGACTTGAACCCACAACCTTGTGACTCCAAGGCGAGAGTGCTACCCACTGAGCCACAGCTGAGAGGAGGAAACTGACTGAAACCCAACTTGATGCTGTAACTTTGATGCATGCTGCATTGTTGTATCTTTTTAATATTCCAGTTTGCATATGTTACAACACAATAATCTAATACTGGAGCCTTTTGGTTGAAGGAAATTATTCATTGTGATGGGAACGATTCCTTTGATGTAGGTTTCCCTAAGGCACTGTCTATTTTAAACATAAAAGCGCACATACGCCAAAAGTTGTTTCTTGGGAAATCTTATTCCTAATTTCCCTTCCCTCCCCCACTCCTTTTCTGAAAACCTGGTGTTCTGTTCAAGTACCGATCCATCGGAATCCAAAACTGTTCTGCAAGGTACAAGCCAATGAGCAGAGCTCAGTGTACGCCTCTCCCAACATGTGTCAGCTGTGGCTCAGTGGGCACTCTCCCCTCTGAGTCCGAAGGCTGTGGGTTCAAGTCCCACTCAAGGGACTTGAGGATAAAATCTAGACTGACACTCCAGTGCAGTACTGAGGGAGTGCAGCACTGTCGAGGGTGCCGTTTTTCAGATGAGACGTTGAACTGAGGCCTCATCTGCCCTATCAGCTGGATATGAGTTCCTATGGTACTATTCTGAAGAAGAGCAGTGCAGTTTGTCCCAATGTCTGATTTTCTGGCTAGGGTACAGGTGAACAGGCGCCCATGACTGACCAATACTCTGTTGAGGTCCTGGTCTGTTGGGTACAGGTTCATATGTGTAATGCATTTGCTTCATGGGTTCTTTGCTTAAGAATTCATAGCAACACATTGCTATTAAGAACTAGTTGGTTTATTAGCAAAAGGTTTAACAATCACACTACACATTACCAGTTCATCCACTAGGCTCACAACCACCTGCCTCATCGTGCATCCCCGAACCCAACTGGCTGGGGTTTTATTGAGTCTTGTGAACATCACATGACTGGTAAGCCACTCCCAACTCAACAGCTCTACAAACCTGTGAGCATACTCACTGGTGCCTACATTACAATAGGGTACAGGTCCATGGAGGCACATCGCTGTCTGATACTCTCCTGCTAGGGTTCGAGTTCACTGGAAACCGTTCACCTTTGATACCTTACACACTTTTCATTTATAAATCAAGGCAGTGTCAGCAGACTATTTGACCATAAAGGGCCATCAGAGCCTGACCTTGTCCTCACCTGTGTGCACCAGAGTGGTGCTGGATGGCGATCAGGAACCGGAGCCCTGGATGATGTTCCCTTCTCTAACACAGGGGTACGCAGCAGTGGCCTCTGAGTGTGGCCCCAGTGACCTCGGCCGACCGTCACACACCAGGAACTGAACCTGAGCATCTGATCTCTGCGGCTCTGCTATATGCAAATTGGTTCGGACAGATGCCTCAGGAGGAGCCCTGGGATTCAGGTTTAACTCCCGTCAAAAGAGATTCCTGACTTCAGTGGCTGAGCCGATCTGTTTTGTCAGCCTTTCCCCCTCAGACTGGTTTTTATTAAAAGCTTGCTTGTTTTTCCATTTCAGGAACCTATCTGCTGACAGGATCAAAGTACTCCTAAAAGTCTCGGCGCCATACCTAAAGAGAGCTGTTTTTGTCACTGTGTATGTAAGTATGAGAGAAAGTACAAACTGCATGGACCTGGCAGAAAGTTACATTAATCAAACCTTTGACCGACTTTTGACCTGGTGAGGATTTTTTTGGGGTGTTTTTATTAAAACCTAAACAATAACAGTTGTTAAGAAGAATTAATGAGCAAATCTCCCGGGAGAAATTTGGTTTGGTTATGATTTTCATGGAATGATAGGAATTTTCATTTTGTAAGCAGGGAATCAGCCCTTCATATCTGTGCTAGCTGCCTTTAACCTGCAGGCTTTGTTTTCTAAGACTCTCTTAACTATAGCTCTCATCCCTCGTAACAGCCTTGTGAATCTGCATCGAGCCTTTTAGTCACCTAGGAACAGGAGTAGGCCAGTCAGCCCCTCTAGACCGACCGCTCATTCAGTTAGATCATCGCTCATCTGCACCTCAACCCCCTTTATCCACCTTTGTTCCATATCCCTTGATACCCTTATCCATCAAAAATATATCGATCGCAGTCTTGACAGTGGGGTGCCCAATGGGGTGCTTATATATGTTCTTCATTGCAGGTAACACACTCTTGTCCTCTTGCTTCTCGCTTTGATTTAATAGGGCGGTTGTTCAAATTGCAAGCAATTCCTTGTGATATTTTTCAATGTTCCTAAAGTCACAGCAAATTTTCACCGAAATAAATCTTTCTTCCATTATCAAGAAGTAAATTGCTTGTTAAAGGCATTTTCCAATGCTTGTACCCATTCCATCCCCCCAAGGATTTTCCCGTGCCATGCTCTATCAGGCTCCTTGTCAGCACCTCTCCATCACAGCACAGATGAAACGTGCTCCCTGCTGACACAAGGACGTGCCGCTGAACCTGTGTTACTGTCCACTCCTGGTCATTCTTCCCTCGCGTCTGAATCCACCAAAGCGCTCTGAGTATTCTTATTCCCCCCCGCCGCTTGCTATTTTGCTGTTTCTCCACTGCTATATGTCAGGAAAGTGGGATGATGTTGCCCACATTGTTCGGCTCCTTACCATGTGACCATTTTTCCTCTCTGTCAGCTTTGAGTGTCAGCTGTGGCTCAGTGGGCAGCACTCTTGCCTCTGAGCCAGAAGGTTGTGGGTTCAAGTCCCACTCCAGGCACTCGAGCACATAAATCTAGTTCTGAGGGAGTGCTGTACTGTCGGAGGTGCCGTCTTTTGGAAGCTTTGTTAAACTGAGACCCCGTCTGCTCTTTCAAGTGGACGTAAAAGATCCCATGGCACTGTTTCGATGAGGAGCAGGGGCGTGATCCCTGGTGTCCTGGCCAATCTTTATCCCTCAATCAGCATAACAAAAACAGATGATCTGGTCATTATCATGTTGCCGTTTGTGGGATCTTGCTGTGTGCAAATTGGCTGTTACGTTTCCTACATTACAACAGTGACTATACTTCAAAAGTACTCCATTGGCTGTAAAGCACTTTGAGATGTCCGGTGGTCGTGAAAGGTGCTACATAAATGCAAGTCTTTCTTTCTCTTGGCCCACAGTGTTGACGAGCTGTTTTTGTTGGGGACACATATCCAAGCCTCATCCCTGTCCTGTGTTCTCGTTAGAGGTCTTTGAGTAGTGATTAAGCATGGGTACCTTTCTAATTTCCCTGCCCCCCGCCCACCCCTCCCATTCCCTATCCCAGCCCACGAAGGCCATTTTAGTGCCTCTCTCAGTACGGAACCTGGTTGAGCTACTCACTGCCTTTACCAACTCGGCCATCATGGGGAATCGAAAACAAGCACACTTGCCCCGTCAGTGATGGTTTCTCTCCCCTCTTTTCCCCACTTCCCAAAAAGTGGAATACTCCATCACTATGAAACCCCACATTCTTGTGCCTTTACTGGTGCTGAATCAGTGGATAGAAATTGGAAGGATTTGGTTCCTGTTTCAGTAACTGTGGTGAAATTAGAATCATTGGAAGGGAGAACGTTATTGTGGCCATAAACGCTGGTTACAACTACAGGGAGAGCGTAGGGCAGTGGGTTTAGTTTTAGATTACTCTAGCAAATAGACTAATTGGGCTGTATGTGCTGTAAACACCTTTGGGGATGTTTTATCTACATTGGGGCCTTGGAACAAATCGAGAAGATTCTGGGTTAGCAGAGGCTGTGTTTTTCTCGTTCACTTCTGTCCTGTTTTATCTCCCTGCCCTTGGGGAAACTGTGCTACAGATGGTTTCGGTGACCTGTGCATAAACTCTGTTAAAACTGGCCACCATCAAAGAGAATTGCCAGGCTGGAATGCCAGACAAGGTTAGAATTGAGTAAGAAGTGGAAGATTTTTTAGTATTCATTCTTGAGATGAGTCTGATTGTCTCAAGTATTATTGTACAGTCTCTGAGCATTCCGTCCTTGTGAGGGGAAAACGCCTGAGAATCGGTCCCTTTAAAATCTGGGTCCCTCTTAAAATTGCGCTGGGGCTAGGTTGGGAGGCCAGAGAATGCCGGGAGTCCTTTCAGTGGCAAACCAGCACATGTTGGGGCCGGTTGGGAGATCGTTGGGGATCAGTATTAGCCTTCGGACTTTATTCCACTCTTTATCTCATTCACAGCTTTGCAGCAGTTTGCAGCCAACCTTTTATGAACCAAAGCCTGTGTCTATACACTCTGCCCTATACGAATTGGTGGAACCCAGGTCTAACAATGAATCCCGAATCCTGGAGCGCTCACTGGAGAATATGTGGAATGCCTGCCATGTTCGCATTTACATAGAAACATAGAAACATAGAAAATAGGTGCAGGAGCAGGCCATTCAGCCCTTCTAGCCTGCACCGCCATTCAATGAGTTCATGGCTGAACATGAAACTTCAGTACCCCCTTCCTGCTTTCTCGCCATAACCCTTGATCCCCCGAGTAGTAAGGACTTCATCTAACTCCCTTTTGAATATATTTAGTGAATTGGCCTCAACTACTTTCTGTGGTAGAGAATTCCACAGGTTCACCACTCTCTGGGTGAAGAAGTTTCTCCTCATCTCGGTCCTAAATGGCTTACCCCTTATCCTCAGACTGTGACCCCTGGTTCTGGACTTCCCCAACATTGGGAACATTCTTTCTGCATCTAACCTGTCTAAACCCGTCAGAATTTTAAACGTTTCTATGAGGTCCCCTCTCATTCTTCTGAACTCCAGTGAATACAAGCCCAATTGATCCAATCTTTCTTGATAGGTCAGTCCCGCCATCCCGGGAATCAGTCTGGTGAACCTTCGCTGCACTCCCTCAATAGCAAGAATGTCCTTCCTCAAGTTAGGAGACCAAAACTGTACACAATACTCCAGGTGTGGCCTCACCAAGGCCCTGTACAACTGTAGCAACACCTCCCTGCCCCTGTATTCAAATCCCCTCGCTATGAAGGCCAACATGCCATTTGCTTTCTTAACCGCCTGCTGTACCTGCATGCCAACCTTCAATGACTGATGTACCATGACACCCAGGTCTCGTTGCACCTTCCCTTTTCCTAATCTGTCACCATTCAGATAATAGTCTGTCTCTCTGTTTTTACCACCAAAGTGGATAACCTCACATTTATCCACATTATACTTCATCTGCCATGCATTTGCCCACTCACCTAACCTATCCAAGTCACTCTGCAGCCTAATAGCATCATCCTCGCAGCTCACACTGCCACCCAACTTAGTATCATCCGCAAATTTGGAGATACTGCATTTAATCCCCTCGTCTAAATCATTAATGTACAATGTAAACAGCTGGGGCCCCAGCACAGAACCTTGCGGCACTCCACTAGTCACTGCCTGCCATTCTGAAAAGTACCCGTTTACTCCTACTCTTTGCTTCCTGTCTGACAACCAGTTCTCAATCCACGTCAGCACACTACCCCCAATCCCATGTGCTTTAACTTTGCACATTAATCTCTTGTGTGGGACCTTGTCGAAAGCCTTCTGAAAGTCCAAATATACCACATCAACTGGTTCTCCTTTGTCCACTTTACTGGAAACATCCTCAAAAAATTCCAGAAGATTTGTCAAGCATGATTTCCCTTTCACAAATCCATGCTGACTTGGACCTATCATGTCACCATTTTCCAGATGCACTGCTATGACATCCTTAATAATTGATTCCATCATTTTACCCACTACTGAGGTCAGGCTGACCGGTCTATAATTCCCTGTTTTCTCTCTCCCTCCTTTTTTAAAAAGTGGGGTTACATTGGCTACCCTCCACTCCATAGGAACTGATCCAGAGTCAATGGAATGTTGGAAAATGACTGTCAATGCATCCGCTATTTCCAAGGCCACCTCCTTAAGTACTCTAGGATGCAGGCCATCAGGCCCTGGGGATTTATCTGCCTTCAATCCCATCAATTTCCCCAACACAATTTCCCGACTAATAAAGATTTCCCTCAGTTCCTCTTCCTTACTAGACCCTCTGACCCCTTTTATATCCGGAAGGTTGTTTGTATCCTCCTTAGTGAATACCGAACCAAAGTACTTGTTCAATTGATCCGCCATTTCTTTGTTCCCCGTTATGACTTCCCCTGATTCTGACTGCAGGGGACCTACGTTTGTCTTCACCAACCTTTTTCTCTTTACATACCTATAGAAACTTTTGCAATCCGCCTTAATGTTCCCTGCAAGCTTCTTCTCGTACTCCATTTTCCCTGTCCTAATCAAACCCTTTGTCCTCCTCTGCTGAGTTCTAAATTTCTCCCAGTCCCCTGTGAAAGCGGAAAACACTGTTTAAACCATTGCATGAAGGCTAAATTACTGCCTGGATTTATTTATAACAACAACTTGTATTTATATAGCGCCTTTAACGTAGTAAAAGGCGCTATATAGGAGTGTTTTAAGGCAAAACAAATAAATTTGACACCGAGACACATAAGAAGGAATGACAGCAGGTGACCAAAAGCTTGGTTAAAGAGGTAGGTTTTAAGGAGTGTCTTAAAGGAGGAAAGAGAGGCGGAGAAATATAAGCTGGGAGTTCTAGAACTTGCGGCCCAGGCAGCTGAAGGCACGACCACCGATGGTTGAGTGATTATAATCAGGGATGCTCAAGACGGCAGAATTTGAGGAGCGCAGACATCTCGGGGAGGGGTGTTGGTTGTGAGGCTGAAGGAAATTACAAAGATAGGGAGGGGCGAAGCCATGATGTGATTTGTAAACAAGGATAAGAATTTTGAAATCGAGGCGTTGCTTAACTGAAGGGCAATGTAGGTCAGTGAGCACAGCAGTGATGGGCGAGTGGGACTTGGTGCGAATTATGACACAGGCAGCTGAGTTTTGGATGACTTCAAGTTTATGTAGGGCAGAATGTGGAGGCCAGCCAGGAGTACGTTGGAGTAGTCAAGTTGAGGGATAACAAAGGCATGGATAGGGTTTCAGCAGCAGATGAGCTGAGGCAGGGGTGGAGACAGGCGATGTTACAAAGGTGGAAAAAGGCGATTTTAGTTATGCGCGGATATGTGGCTGGAAGCTCATTTCAGAGTCAAACATGACACTTGGCTTGCGAATTGTCTGGTTAAGCTTCAGACAGATGCTAGGGAGAGGGACGGTGTCGGTGGCGAGGGAATGTAGTTTGTGGCAGGGACCAAAGACAATGGCTTCGGTCTTCCCAATATTTAATTTAACAAATAAAATAATACAGAAACCAAGGGAAACGGGCAAGATGCTCTGCAACACAAGAATCAAATTTGCAACGGAACAAATTGGAGCAAACTATTTAAGGAGGCCGCGTTCTATTTCTGGCAGCTCCTCTCAGCGGAGACAGCAAGCACCATTGGGCGCATAAATTCAGGGGGTCATTATCAATCGAACAAAAATCGGGTAGGTTCTATGAAGGGCCGACCTTACTAGACGCTGAAGTTAATTAACCCCCTCCTCCAGTCTCTGGTGGTATGTACGTAAGATTATTCTCACAGACCTCTAATCGCTCCCCTTCCTTTATAGAGATGCGTTGAGCATCAAGCTCAGTGCCATGAGAGAGAGAGAGAGAGAGAGAGAGAGAGAGCGCGTGTCCCTGGATTCTAAGGACCTATTTCTTTTGCAATTCCAGAATGTTCTGCGAAGATGATATTAATGTCAGTTTTCATAGTGTTCGGTGTAAAGCAGCAATGGCAAGACTCTGCATGGTCCCGAACCACAGTTTATGATGGATTTCCATTTCTTTGGCAGTCCTGGGGCACTGGAGCACCTGCATCCAACACTTAATTTGCAGTCACTCAAGCACCACAGAAATTCCATCCTTGGTGTGTGCCAGCATTTGAACAGAATGTACAGCCATTGAGGGGAAGCCTTTAATTGACTGCCTGCTTCCTGCTGACTGGCATTTGGTGTTGAGTGGAAAGCCCGCTGTCTCTATCTGCCGACGTCACATAACAAGAAAAACAAAGCACGATCACCCATATTGTCATTCTCCGTTGGGTGGGGTTAGGGTTAGGTGTGTTTTGGAGGCAGGTCAGGTAAGCCGATTGGGAGTCAATTTCAGATAAGTTTCACTTGAATCTGTATTGTGAACCTGGTGCTTTTATTGCCGTTATTCACATGTTTCTGGGGTCACGTGGGAAGCCCCTGAGCTAGACGGATTTGGCAATAAAAGCTGCAGTGGGACCATCAAATGTGACACCCATGTTGACACCAACCTCCATTTTCTGCCAGATTAGTCCTTCCCATTATAGAGGATAATTAAAGCTCCACGATATTACAGAGGTTGCTATTGAAATAGTTTTTCTAACTCCTTCCACCAGGACCAAAATGACATCCTTTGTGACTGTGACAAAGGCAAACTATCCCCCCTCCTCCTTGTTGACTTGTCTGCAGCCTTTGACACGGTTGACCACTCCATCCTTCTCCAACGCCTCTCCACCGTCGTCCAGCTAGGTGGGACTGCACTCGCCTGGTTCCATTCTTATCTATCTAATCGTAGCCAGAGAATCACCTGCAACGGCTTCTCTTCCTGCCCCCTGCATTGTTACCTCTGGTGTCCCCTAAGGATCTGTCCTTGGCCCCCTCCTATTTCTCATCTACATGTTGCCCCTTGGTGACATCATCTGAAAACACAGCGTCAGTTTCCACATGTACGCTGATGACACCCAGCTCTACCTCACCACCACTTCTCCCGACCCCTCCACGGTCTTTAAGTTGTCAGACTGCTTGTCCGACAGATGAGCAAAAATTTTCTCCAATGGAATATTGGGAAGACCGAAGCCATTGTTTCCGGTCCCCGCCACAAAGTCTGTTCCCTAGACACTGACTCCATCCCTCGCCCTAATTTCTGTCTGAGGGTGAACCAGACTGTTTGCAACCTTGGTGTCATAATTGACCTTGAAATGAGCTCTCGACCACATATCCACAGCATAACTATGACCTCCTATTTCCACCTCCGTAACATCGCCCGTCTCCGCCCTTGCTTCAGCTCATCCATCCCTTAATTTCCTCCAGACTTGACTATTCCAACGCACTCCTGGCTGGTCTCCCACATTCTACCCTACATAAACTAGAGGTGATCCAAATCTCGGCTCCCCAGTGTCCTAACTCGCAGCAAGTCTCACTCACCCATCACCTCTGTGCTCGCTGCCCTACATTGGCTCCCGGTTAAGCAATGCCTCGATTTGAAAATTCTCATCCTGGTTTTAAAATCCCTCCATGGTCTCGCCCCTCCCTCTCTCTGTAATCTCCTTCAGCCTCACAAGCCCCCAGATATGTCTGTGCTCCTCTAATTCTGCCCTCTTGAGAATCCCTGAATATAATCGCTCAACCATTGGTTGCCGTGCCTTCTGTTGCCTAGGCCCTAAGCTCTGGAACTCCCTCTCTGAACCTCTCCGCCTCTCTATCCTCCTTCAGGAAGCTCCTTAAAATCTATCTCTTTGACCAAGCGTTTGGTCACCTGCCCTAATTTCTCCTTATGCGGCTCGGTGTCAAATTTTTTATCTCATAATACTGCTGTGAAGCACCTTGAGACGTTTCACTACATTAAAGGCGCTATATAAATGCAAGTTGTTGTTGTTTTCTCCCCTCCGCCTCCTTTCTTGAAGGTGTTGACTCCTCGTTGGGATACTGTGATCCTCCAATACTTCATTCTTCATGTGCGAGCCGAGATAGCGAGCGTCACTGGGCGGCTTAACCATAACTGCCAAACCCACCCAAAGCTATCCTAGCCCCTGTCCACCTGTGCGGACTTCCCACAGGAGGGTGGCTGTAAAACGATGAAAATGATTTTCCCCTTCCTGCCCCAGGTCGCTGAGGCCAATTCTGACTTCCCCCTAACTACTGCCAGGTGAGGCTCGCTTGCTCGACACAGGCTCAGGGTTGAATCCGTGATCACCCTTTCCTCTTGATGTAATGAAATCTCTGTGTCCCATGTATGATAGAGCAGACAGCTGGTGAATCCATAGGTTTCATTCTTCAGCCTGCAGATGGATTCATCATTTCTGCTCAGTGATTTAGTTTCATCACAGTCTGCCAGCAAACTCACAATTAATTGAGATTGAGAAACCCAGAAGGACTTATAACTCCATCAGAACTTAAATTGTCTAGCTGCCTTCTGTGTCTTTAGTCAGAGCACAGCAGATCTTCTGGGAAATATAGGAGACCATAATGAAAGAAAGACTTGAATTTCTATAGCACGTCTCAAAGCCAATGAAGAACTTTTGAAGTGTGGTCACTGTTGTAATGTAGGAAACACGACAACCAATTTGCGCACAGCAAGCTCCCGCAATGTGATAATGACCGGACAATCAGCTTTAGGTGATGGTTGAAGAATGAATATTGGCCAGAACACCGGGGAGAAATCCCCTGCTTTTCTTAGAGTAGTGCCATGGGATCTTAGGACCTGAGGACAGATGGGGTCTCTGCTTGACGTCTCATCTGAATGACGGCACATCCGACATGCAGCACTCCCGCAGTACTGCACGAGAGGGTCAGCCTAGATTTTGCGCTCAAGTCTCTGGAGTGGGACTTTAACCCATGACATTCTGACTCAAAGGCGAGAGTGCGAAAATGGTGCCACGGCTGCAGGTATAGGGCAGGCAGGGCGGAGTATCAAGAGCTAGGATGTTGCAGCTGTGTTTCTACTTCGGCAGCGAGTGAGTAGAAACGTTTGTGCTGCCGAGCGGTGCAAGTTTTGTTAGATCCCCGACTATGATGCAAATAAACTTTAATTGGGTTCCACAACAAATTCCGTGTGTTCTCCCTACTCCTCAATTGGTGCACAGCTTACCAATTCAAAACGGAAACTTCTAAGCTCCCACGCTGTTCAGTAACAAGCTTCGATTCTTAAGCCTGAGACAGACTAGATTTATCCTTGCCAGTTGGATATGCTGCATTCTTCAACCTCAGTTATATAGATTTTATAATTTCTTTTCCTAATTTCACTTAGAGTGAAACAATATAAAATCTGTGAAGCTCATAAATTATTACTGTGGTGAGTGATTGTTTTTAAAATTCTGTTCTGCTTTACATCAATTTTACTTAAATAAAAATAAGACAAGGAGGTTGAACGTAGCCTATGAGACCTCGGCAGCATCAGCTCTGAATTCAGATCAGCGGCCAGCGGACGTAGCTGACAATCAATCGAAGCCGTGACACCCAGAGGTTGAGGAGACAAGGAGAGGGATTAGGCCAGATGGTGGAATCTGAATTAGGTGACCTGGTAGCTGTTGGTCACCCAGATAGCAGAGATATGACAAGGTTACATTCCCTGCCCACCTACTGCCATCTGGCAGAGCCGGCACCCCACTGTGCCACGCTGGCACCTGACCTTGGGTCCATTCACCCGCCATCGTCAAATCGGCCCTTGAGAACCATCTCTGTAGTGTTATTTTACAATGTACTAGAATATCCGTGGGAAAAGGGCAATCATACCAAATAGCATAGGCACGTTAAGGAGTGTTAGCACTTTCTTGTTAAATTCTAGCCTGCACTGTTTTATCCCAATCATAATTGGGATTAAAAAGGAAGTCAAGGGTTTATGGGGAGCGGGCAGGGAAGTGGAGTTGAGGCCAAGATCAGATCAGCCACGATCTTATTGAATGGCAGAGCAGGCTCGAGGAGCCAAATGGCCTACTCTGCTCCTATTTCTTATGTTTTTATGTAATCTGTTGTGTGCAGTTGAGTTATAATAGAATGAAACCCCTAAATGCTATTCCTTAACAGATCAAAAAAAAGACTAGCGTTTAATTCCGAAAAAAAATAAAATCTTAGAACATAAAAAATAGGAGCAGGAATAGACCATTTTGGCCTTTGAGCCTGCTCCACCATTCAGTAAGATCATGGTTGATCTTCTACCTCAACTCCACTTTCCCATTCTGCTTCTAGATCCCTTGATTCCCTTGGTGTCTAAAGATCTACGATCTCTGTCTTGAATATACTCAATGACTGAGTATCCACAGCCTTCTGAGGTAGAGAATTCCAAAGATTCACCACCCTCTGAGTAAAGACATTTCTCCTCATCTCAGTCCTAAATTGCGGACCCCTTTTCCTGAGACTATGCCCACTCAATCTAGACTCTCCAGCCAGGGGAAACAGCCTCTCAGCATCTACCTTGTAAAATCCTCTAAGAATGTTATACGTTTCAATGAGATATTCTTTTAAACTCCAGAGAGTATCATAAGAACTTAAGAGCATAAAAAATAGGAGCAGAGTAGGCCATATGGCCCCTCGAGCTTGCTCCGCCATTCAATAAGATCATGGTTGACCTGATCATGGACTCAGCTCCACTTCCCCGCCCGCTCCCCATAACCTCTTATCGTTTAAGAACCTGTCTATTTCTGTCTTAAATTTATTCAATGTCCCAGCTTCCACAGCTTTCTGAGGCAGTGAATTCCACAGATTTACAATCCTCTGAGAGAAGAAATTTCTCCTCATCTCAGTTTTAAATGCCCTCTAATTCTAGTCTCCCCCCATCAGTGGAAACATTCTCTTTGCATCCACCTTGTCAAGCCTCCTCATAATCTTATACGTTTTGATAAGATCACCTCTCATTCTTCTGAATTCCAATGAGTAGAGGCCCAACCTACTCAACCTTACCTCATAAGTCAACCCCCTCATCCCCGGAATCAACCTAGTGAACCTTCTCTGAACTGCCTCCAAAGCAAGTATATCCTGTCATAAATATGGAAACCAAAACTACACGCAGTATTCCAGGTGTGGCCTCACCAAAACCCTGTATAGCTGTAGCATGACTTCCCTGCTTTTATACTCTATCCCCTTTGCAATAAAGGCCACGATACCATTGGCCTTCCTGATCACTTGCTGTACCTGCATACCATCCTTTTGTGTTTCATGCACAAGTACCCCTTGGTCCCACTGTACTGTGGCACTTTGCAATCTTTCTCCATTTAAATAAGTATAGGCCCATTCTACTCAAGCTCTCCTCATAGGACAGCCCTCTCATCCAGGAATCAATCTAGCAATGCAGGAATGGTTCTGTATATAGAAATAAAAAAGACTTGCATTTATTTTACACCGTTAATGACCTCAGGATGCCCCAAAGCACTTTACAGCCAATTAAATACTTTTGAAGTGTAGTCACTGTTATAATGTAGGAAGTGTGGCAACCAATTTGCGCACAGCAAGGTCCCACAAACAGCAATGAGATGATCAGATAATCTGTATTTTAGTCATGTTGGTTGAGAGATAAATATTGGCCAGGACAACCAGGAGAACTCCCTTTCTGTTTTTCAAAATAGTGCCACTCCCTCAGCACTGCACTGGAGTGTCCGTCTAGGTTTTGTGCACAAGTCCCTGGAGGGGAGCTTGAACCCAGAACCTTCTGACTCAGAGGCAAGAGTGCTACCCACTGAGCCACAGCTGCCAGTTCCACCATTTTGTAGACCTTTGAAAATGATGATGCATGCTGTTTATGTTGTGCTTGTTGACAGCATGTCGCCCAATGTGAATATGTGCTGGCACGATCCATCAGTTCTTTTTCTCCTAGGTGCTTCTGATCCTGTTTTTCCGCGTGTGGATCATGGCGGGCTCCATGCCTAACTTTTCCGAGCAGGACAACCCAGCTTCCTTCTCCCCTCACCTTCTCACCAGGTACGATGCTGTCGCAAGTCCCACCGCCTGCAAGGCCTTGGCTTCTCTTCAAATTACGCCACTAAGGTTTAAAAGCACACGGTTTGTTTCCTTCTCCCTCCTGTGTCAGCCTCAGAATTAAACCAGGGAACCGCTTGGTGCAGCGAGTTGGGTGCTGTCCTTTCATCGCTGGGTTCTAGATACAAATCTAGCCCCAGGCTGTGTTGGAATGGTCATCTGTGCCTGTATGGGTTCCACGACCAACCGTTTGGGCCCCCCCATTTGTTGCCCTAACTGTGATCAGCTATTTGCGCACAGTGAGAGAGCTGAACCTGTGACCTCTGACCTTCTACGGCTTCGTGCTGCAACACATGGTGGATTTACTCATTGGACCGTTGGGGAATCTCGTTTTTGAAGGTGAATGCCAGTAACAAAACTCATTCAGATTTTCCTTTCATTTAAGTTAGGCGGGTGGTTT
This sequence comes from Pristiophorus japonicus, assembly GCF_044704955.1. NCBI lineage: Eukaryota > Metazoa > Chordata > Chondrichthyes > Pristiophoridae > Pristiophorus > Pristiophorus japonicus. Next base: position 83,032,393 of record NC_091991.1, on the reverse strand, counting down.
AACAGGTGCTTCACAACCCAGATGGTTAAGACTAAAACCTATCAAAGCGTCAATTTTTTCTCACTTTTTCCGAATGCTTTCTCTTCCCACCCATTTCCTCTTCTCTTTCCATTTCCTCGCCCCAAGATGACGATTGGCCGGTGACGATTCCAACCTACTCCAATCCTCCAGTCCCTCGCCCATGCGGACTATCTTTGCCGCGTGAGCCGAGGCAGCAGGTCGCATCGGATAGTTTCATTGCAGCGACATCGCAGTCACGATCCTCCCCGACCCGGTGTTCACGCAATGCACATCCGGCACGGGTCACTGGGAGACTCGGGAGCAAGAACTTACATAAGAACATAAGAACATAAGAATTAGGAACAGGAGTAGGCCATCTAGCCCCTCGAGCCTGCTCCGCCATTCAACAAGATCATGGCTGATCTGGCCGTGGACTCAGCTCCACTTACCCGCCCGCTCCCCATAACCCTTAATTCCCTTATTGGTTAAAAATCTATCTATCTGTGATTTGAATACATTCAATGAGCTAGCCTCAACTGCTTCCTTGGGCAGAGAATTCCACAGATTCACAACCCTCTGGGAGAAGAAATTACTTCTCAACTTGGTTTTAAATTGGCTCCCCCGTATTTTGAGGCTGTGCCCCCTAGTTCTAATCTCCCCGACCAGTGGAAACAACCTCTTTGCCTCTATCTTGTCTATCCCTTTCATTATTTTAAATATTTGCATAAGATCACCCTCATCCTTCTGAACTCCAACGAGTAAAGACCCAGTCTGCTCAATCTATCATCATAAGGTAACCCCCTCATCTCCGGAATCAGCCTAGTGAATCGTCTCTGTACCCCTTCCAAAGCTAGTATATCCTTCCTTAAGTAAGGTGACCAAAACTGCACACAGTACTCCAGGTGCGGCCTCACCAATACCCTGTACAGTTGCAGCAGGACCTCCCTGCTTTTGTACTCCATCCCTCTTGCAATGAAGGCCAACATTCCATTCGCCTTCCTGATTCCCTGCTGCACCTGCAAACTAACTTTTTGGGATTCATGCAGAAGGAACCCCAGGTCCCTCTGCATCGCAGCATGTTGTAATTTCTCCCCATTCAAATAATATTCCCTTTTACTGTTTTTTTTTCCCAAGGTGGATGACCTCACATTTTCCGACATTCGCTTAACCTATCTAAATCTTTTTGCAGCCTCTCTGTGTCCTCCACACAACCCGCTTTCCCACTAATCTTTGTGTCATCTGCAAATTTTGTTACACTACACTCTGTCCCCTCTTCCAGGTCATCTATGTATATTGCAAACAGTTGTGGTCCCAGCACCGATCCCTGTGGCACACCACTAACCACCGATTTCCAACCCGAAAAGGACCCATTTATCCCGACTCTCTGCTTTCTGTTAGCCAGCCAATTCTCTATCCATGCTAATACATTTCCTCTGACTTCGCGTACCTTTATCTTCTGCAGTAACCTGTTGTGTGGCACCTTATCGAATGCCTTTTGGAAATCTAAATACACCACATCCATCGGTACACCTCTATCCACCATGCTCGTTATATCCTTAAAGAATTCCAGTAAATTAGTTAAACATGATTTCCCCTTCATGAATCCATGTTGCGTCTGCTTGATTGCACTATTCCTATCTAGATGTCCCGCTATTTCTTCCTTAATGATAGCTTCAAGCATTTTCCCCACTACAGATGTTAAACTAACCGGCCTTTTGTCTGCCCTTTTTTTTAAACAGAGGCGTTACATTAGCTGCTTTCCAATCCGCTGGTACCTCCCCAGAGTCCAGAGAATTTTGGCAGATTATAATGAATGCATCTGCTATAACTTCCGCCATCTCTTTTAATACCCTGGGATGCATTTCATCAGGACCAGCGGACTTGTCTACCTTGAGTCCCATTAGCCTGTCCAGCACTAGCCCCCTAGTGATAATGATTGTCTCAAGGTCCTCTCTTCCCACATTCCCATGACCAGCAATTTTTTTGGCATGGTTTTTGTGACTTCCACTGTGAAAACCGAAGCAAAATAATTGTTTAAGGTCTCAGCCATTTCCACATTTCCCATTATTAAATCCCCCTTCTCACCTTCTAAGGGACCAACATTTACTTTAGTCACTCTTTTCCGTTTTATATATATCGGTAAAAGCTTTTACTATCTGTTTTTATGTTTTGCGCAAGTTTGCTTTCGTAATCTATCTTTCCTTTCTTTATTGCTTTCTTAGTCATTCTTTGCTGTCGTTTAAAATTTTCCCACTCTTCTAGTTTCCCACTAATCTTGGCCGCCTCATACGCATTGGTTTTTAATTTGATACTCTCCTTTATTTCCTTGGTTATCCACGGCTGGTTATCCCTTCTCTTACCGCCCTACTTTTTCACTGGAATATATTTTTGTTGAGCACTATGAAAGAGCTCCACTGTTCCTCAATTGTGCCACCGTTTAGTCTGTGTTTCCAGTCTACTTTAGCCAACTCTGCCCTCATCCCACTGTAGTCCCCTTTGTTTAAGCATAGTATGCTCGTTTGAGACACTACTTCCTCACCCTCAATCTGTATTACAAATTCAACCATATCGTGATCACTCATTCCGAGAGGATCTTTTACTAGGAGATCGTTTATTATTCCTGTCTCATTACACAGGACCAGATCTTAGATCGCTTGCTCCCTTGTAGGTTCTGTAACATACTGTTCTAAGAAACAATCCCGTTCTATGAATTCATCCTCAAGGCTACCCCGTGCGATTTGATTTGACTAATCGATATGTAGGTTAAAATCCCCCATGATTATTGCCGTTCCTTTTTCACATGCCTCCATTATTCCCTTGATTATTGCCCGCCCCACCATAAAGTTATTATTTGGGGGCCTATAAACTACGCCCACCAGTGACTTTCTCCCCTTACTATCTCTAATCTCCACCCACAATGATTCAACATTTTGTTCATTAGAGCCAATATCGTCTCTCACAGTTGCCCTGATATCATCCTTTATCAACAGAGCTACCCACCTCCTTTCCCTTCTTGTCCATCTTTCCGAATTGTCAGATACCCCTGTATGTTTAATTCCCAGTCTTGGCCACCCTGCAACCACGTTTCTGTAATGGCCACCAAATCATACCCATTTGTAATGATTTGTGCCGTCAACTCATTTACTTTATTTCGAATGCTGCGTGCATTTAGGTGGAGTCTTTTGATACTAGTTTTTAAACCATGATTTTTAGTTTTGACCCCTCCTGCAGCCCCTTTATATTCATACATATTGTCCCTTCCTATCACCTTGTGGTTTACACTTACCCCAGTGCTACTCTGTTCTGTTGCCTCCTGCCTTTTGCATTCTTTCTTGCAGTCCTGTTCATCTGAGCTCTCACCCACTCTATCTAGCTCAGAGCCCTCTCCTGAGTTCCGAATACTCCTTGCATTGAGGCACCGAGCTTTTCATGCTTGCCTTTTTATTACACTTTTGACCCTTTAAAATTTTGCTGTACACTGGCCCTTTTTGTTTTTTGCCTTGGGTTTCTCTGCCCTCCACTTTTACTCATCTCCTTTCTGTCTTTTGCTTTTGTCTCCATTTTGTTTCCCTCTGTCTCCCTGCATTAGTTCCCATCCCCCTGCCATATTAGTTTAACTCCTCCCCAACAGCACTAGCAAACACTCCCCCTAGGAAATTGGTTCCGGTCCTGCCCAGGTGCAGACCGTCCGGTTTGTACTGGTCCCACCTCCCCCAGAACCGGTTCCAATGCCCCAGGAATTTGAATCACTCCCTGCTGCACCACTGCTCAAGCCATGTATTCATCTGAGCTATCCTGCGATTCCTACTCTGACTAGCATGTGGCACTGGTAGCAATCCCGAGATTACTACTTTTGAGGTCCTAAGTTTTAATTTAGCTCCTAACTCCTTAAATTCGTCTCGTAGGACCTCATCCCTTTTTTTACCTATATCGTTGGTACCAATGTGCACCACGACAACTGGCTGTTCACCCTCCCTTTTCAGAATGTCCTGCACCCGCTCCGAGACATCCTTGACCCTTGCACCAGGGAGGCAAAATACCATCCTGGAGTCACGGTTGCGGCCGCAGAAACGCCTATCTATTCCCCTTACCATTGAATCCCCTATCACTCTCACTCTCCCACTTTTTTTCCTGCCCTCCTGTGCAGCAGAGCCAGCCATGGTGCCATGAACTTGGCTGCTGCTGCTGACCTCCCCTGATGAGTCATCCCCCTCAACAGTACTCAAAGCGGTCAGACCGCATGGGTCCCCTGCACTACCTTCCTTGCTCTGCTCTTCCTGTTGGTCTTCCGTTCCCTATCTGGCTGTGGACCCTTCACCTGCGGTAAGACCAACTCAGTACACGTGCTACTCACATCATTCTCAGCATCATGGATGCTCCAGAGTAAATCCACTCTCCGCTCCAATTCCGCCACGCGGACCATCAGGAACTGGAGGCGGATTCCTTTCCCGCACACGGAGTCGTCAGGGACACCGGAAGTGTCTGAGTTCCCACATGGTGCAGGAGGAGCATATCACGTGACCGAGCTCTCCTGCCATGACTTAACCCTTAGATACACTTAAATTGGCAACAACAATGTTAAAGTTTACTCACTGTTATAGAAGAGAAAAAAGAAAAACTACTCACCAATCACCAGCCAATCACCCCCTTGACTGTGACGTCACCTTTCTGTTTCTTTCTACTTCTTTTTTGCCTTCTCCCTGTAGCTGCACAAGCACGCCTCTCGCCAAACTCGCGCTGCTCCCTGTCTCACTGGCCTTTTGTAGGCCTCTCCGATCCCCGGAACTCCTGCCTCTCGCCAAACTCGCGCTGCTCCTGGTCTCACTGGCCTTTTGTCGGCCTCTCCGATCCCCGGAACTCCCGCCTCACGCCGAACTCGCGCTGCTCCTGGTCTCACTGGCCTTTTGTAGGCCTCTCCGATCCCCGGAACTTGCGCTGCTCCTGGTCTCACTGGCCTTTTGTAGGCCTCTCCGATCCCCGGAACTCTTGCCAAACTCGTGCTGCTCCTGGTCTCACTGGCCTTTTGTAGGCCTCTCCGATCCCCGGAACTCCCGCCTCTCGCCGAACTTGGATCAATCTTCCTCATCCCTAACCCAAGGTCAGCTGGAGTATCCCGACCGCTGCCTCGGGCGAGCGTGGCTAGCGATTCGACCTCGGAGCTCGCCGATCTGCAAGGCCACTTGCTGAGCTGTTGCGGAATCTTCAATTTATTTTGAAGTGGCCTCGCTTTTCAGTCGTTAGTTTTGCTTCTCCTGCTGTTGTATAATGTCCCAAGTTTTCAGGGTTTAAGTTACGCATACTGCAGTGGTGTTGCTGAAATATAGTTGACTCGCCTCTGAGGCAGAAGATCACGGGTTCAAGTCCCACTCCAGACACTTGAGCACATAATCCAGGCTGAGGGAGTGCTGCACTGTTGGAGGTGCCATCTATCGGATGAGACGTTAAACCGAGGCCCTGTCTGCCCTCTCAGGTGAATGTAAAAGATCACATAACACGATTTGAAGAAGAGCAGGGGAGTTCTCCCCAATGTCCTGGACAACATTTATCCCTTAACCAACCCCTAAAAACCGAAGATGTGGTCATTATCACATTGCTGTCTGTGGGAGCTTGCTGTGTGCAAATTGGCTGCCACATTTCCTACATTACAACGGTGACTACGCTTCAAAAGTATTTTCTTGGCTGTAAATTGCTTTGGGACTTCCTGAGGTCATTCAATATAAATGAAAGTTATTTTTCTGTTTGTGCCACAGGTTTCTTACATACTCCTACCTGCTGACCTTCAATGCCTGGCTGTTGTTGGCACCGATGACTCTTTGCTATGACTGGCAAGTGGGGAGTATTCCGCTGGTGGAGTCTTTGTGGGACGGCCGTAATGTGGCAACTGCGGTGTTTGGCCTGGGCATGGTCCTGTTGACTTGGAATTGCCTACTGTCTGTACAGGTAAGTGCAAAAAGGCCCGAGTGTTCAGTTCAAGCCCTTCTGAAGTCTCTCTTAATCCCGCATGTCTCTTAGGGCGCAACTGTTTTCACCGGAGGAAAAATGTGCTCTTCTATCACTGTCCTCCATTTGGTTATATCGCGTGGCTTGTCGTGTTCACCCATCATCACTGTGTTCGCTGACCTACATTGACTCCTAGTTTGGCAACTCCTCGATTTAAAAATGATTATTCTTGTTTTCAAATCTCTCCATGGCCTCGGCCCTCCCTACCTCTTATTCTCCTGCAGTCCTACAACTCTCAGACATCTGCACTCCTCCAATTCTGGTCTGTTGCGCATCCCAGATTTCCATCGCCCCAGCATTGGCGATTGTGCCTTCAGCAGTTGAGGCCCTACGCTCTGGAGTTCTCTCCCCTCTCTACCACTCTCTCCTCCTTTAAGACTTCTTTAAACCTATTTCTTTGACCAAACTTTTGGTCACCTGTCCTAATATCTCCTCATAACTCGGTGTCAAAAGTTTTCTGATGACACTCATGCAAAGCGCTTTGGGATATTTTACTATGTTAAGGGTGTTATACGAATGCAAGTTGTTATTGTTTTAATGTGTTCTGGTTAACATCACTCCATTCATGGCCTGAGACCGCTGTGATTCAGTCACCAGTAATTTACAGTTCCTATACAAAAACGTTGTACATGTTGTATTAACAAGAAGCAACACACTGTGAAAAGCTGCCCTGTTGGGTCAGTTGGTAAAGTCGTGGTGTAACTGAGCCATTTGGACCACAAGGACCCAGGTTTTTTGCTGGTCTGTGCTGAGTTAGCCAATCTCAGTCATGTTGACATCAGGGATTTTTCATATGGCCCAGCATCCCTGGTCTGGGAATGGGAAAATAAAAAGAATGCAGCTATTAGTGTGAACTACAGGGCAGAGCGAAAAATCCCAACATCAACAGCTCGCCCACATCTGAACCATCTCATTTTCCGTGTACGTGTCTGTTTCTTGCTTTCTCTTCCTTTTTATTACTTCCTGTATCTTAATCTTCATCTGTGCTCTCTCTCCTTGTCTGTGTCTTTGTGTGTCTCTCGCTGTGTCTCTCATTATGCCTGTATATGTGTGTCTCTCTGTCTCTTGCTCTGTATCTCTCTCTTTCTTTCTCTGTATGTCTCTCTCTGTCTCTCGCTCTGTCTCAGTGTGTCTCTCTATCTTTGTGTGTGACTTTCTCTCTGTGTTTGTGTGTCTTTGTCTCACTGTGTATGTGAGTCTGTCTTTCTATGGGTCTCTTTCTTTCTCTCATATATGTGTGTCCCTGTGACTTGCTCCCTGATTCTGCCCCCTGTGTCTCTCTTTCCTGTGTGTTTGTGTGTGTCTCTCTTTGTGTCTGTGTCCCTTTATCTCTCTCTGGCTCTCTGTGTCCCTTTATCTCTGTGTCTCCCTCTCTGTCTCTTTGTGTCTGCCTCTCTTTGTGTGTGTCTCTTTTTATATCTCTGCCTCTATTTGTGTCTGTATCAGTGGTGCAAGAGGGAGGGATTCAAATTCCTGGGACATTGGAACCAATTCTGGGGGAAGTGGGACCTGTACAAAAGGGATGGTCTGCACTTGGGCAGAACTGGAACTGATGTCCCAGGGGTAACATTTGCTAATGCAGTTCGGGAGTGTTTAAACTAATATGGCAGGGGGATGGGAACCTATGCAGCGAGATAGGGTGAAGTAATATGGAGTCAGAAACAGATGGTAGAAAGGTAAAAAGCAATAGTGGAAGGCCGAGTAAACAAAGGCAGGAAACAAAAAGGGCCACACTATATCATAATTCTAAAAGGACAAAGGGTGTTTAAAAAAAACAAGCCTGAAGGCTTTGTGTCTTAATGCAAGGAGTATCCATAATAAAGTGGATGAATTAACTGTGCAAATAGATGTTAACGGATATGATGTGATTGGGATTACGGAGACGTGGCTCCAGGATGATCAGGGCTGGGAACGCAACATCCATGGGTATTCAACATTCAGGAAGGATAGAATAAAAGGAAAAGGAGGTGGGGTAGCATTGCTGGTTAAAGAGGAGATTAATGCAACAGTTAGGAAGGACATTAGCTTGGATGATATGGAATCTATATCGGTAGAGCTGTAGAAGACCAAAGGGCAAAAAACATTAGTGGGAGTTGTGTACTGACCTCCAAACAGTAGTAGTGATGTTGGGGAGGGCATCAAACAGGAAATTAGGGGTGCATGCAATAAAAGTGCAGCAGTTATCATGGGTGACGTTAATATGCATATAGATTGGGCTAACCAAACTGAAAGCAATACGGTGGAGGAGGATTTCCTGGAGTGCATAAGGGATGGTTTTCTAGACCAATATGTCGAGGAACCAACTAGGGGGGAGGCCATCTTAGACCGGGTGTTGTGTAATGAGAGAGGATTAATTAGCAATCTCATTGTGCGAGGCCCCTTGGGGAAGAGTGACCATCATATGGTGGAATTCTACATTAGGATGGAGAATGAAACAGTTAATTCAGAGACCATGGTCCAGAACTTAAAGAAGGGTAACTTTGAAGGTATGAGGCATGAATTGGCTAGGATAGATTGGCGAATGATACTTAAGGGGTGGACTGTGGATGGGCAATGGCAGACATTTAGAAGACCGCATGGATGAACTACAACAATTGTTCATCCCTGTCTGACGTAAAAATAAAAAAGGGAAGGTGGCTCAACCGTGGCTATCAAGGAAAATCAGGGATAGTATTAAAGCCAAGGAAATGGCATACAAATTGGCCAGAAATAGCAGTGAACCTGGGGACTGGAAGAAATTTAGAACTCAGCAGAGGAGGACAAAGGGTTTGATTAGGGCAGGGAAAATAGAGTACGAGAGGAAGCTTGCAGGGAACATTAAGACGGACTGCAAAAGCTTCTATACATTTGTAAAGAGAAAAACGTTAGTAAAGACAAATGTAGGTCCCCTGCAGTCATAACTGGGAACACAGAAATCGCAGACCAATTGAACAAGTACTTTGGTTCGGTATTCACAAGGAGGACACAAACAACCTTCCGGATATAAAAGGGGTCAGAGAGGGTCTAGTAAGAAGGAGGAACTGAGAGAAATCTTTATTAGTCGGGAAATTGTGTTGGGGAAATTGATGGGATTGAAGGCCGATAAATCCCCAGGGCATGATGGACTGTATCCCAGAGTACTTAAGGAGGTGGCCTTGGAAATAGCGGATGCATTGACAGTCATTTTCCAACATTCCATAGACCCTGGATCAGTTCCTATCGATTGGAGGGTAGCCAATGTAACCCCACTTTTTAAAAAGGGAGGGAGAGAGAAAACAGGGAATTATAGACCGGTCAGACTGACATCAGTAGTGGGTAAAATGATGGAATCAATTATTAAGGATGTCATAGCAGCGCATTTGGAAAGAGGTGACATGATAGGTCCAAGTCAGCATGGATTTGTGAAAGGGAAATCATGCTTGACAAATCTTCTGGAATATTTTGAGGATGTTTCCAGTAGAGTGGACAAGGGAGAACCAGTTGATGTGGTATATTTGGACTTTCAGAAGGCTTTCGACAAGGTCCCACACAAGAGATTAATGTGCAAAGTTAAAGCACATGGGATTGGGGGTAGTGTGCTGACATGGATTGAGAACTGGTTGTCAGACAGGAAGCAAAGAGTAGGAGTAAATGGGTACTTTTCAGAATGGCAGGCAGTGACTAGTGGGGTACCGCAAGGTTCTGTGCTGGGGCCCCAGCTGTTTATATTGTACATTAATGATTTGGACGAGGGGATTAAATGTAGTATCTCCAAATTTGCGGATGACACTAAGTTGGGTGGCAGTGTGAGCTGCGAGGAGGATGCTATGAGGCTGCAGAGTGACTTGGATAGGTTAGGTGAGTGGGCAAATGCATGGCAGATGAAGTATAATGTGGATAAATGTGAGGTTATCCACTTTGGTGGTAAAAACAGAGAGACAGACTATTATCTGAATGGTGACAGATTAGGAAAAGGGGAGGTGCAACGAGACCTGGGTGTCATGGTACATCAGTCATTGAAGGTTGGCATGCAGGTACAGCAGGCGGTTAAGAAAGCAAATAGCATGTTGGCCTTCATAGCGAGGGGATTTGAGTACAGGGACAGGGAGGTGTTGCTACAGTTGTACAGGGCCTTGGTGAGGCCACACCTGGAGTATTGTGTACAGTTTTGGTCTCCTAACTTGAGGAAGGACATTCTTGCTATTGAGGGAGTGCAGCGAAGGTTCACCAGACTGATACCCGGGATGGTGGGACTGACCTATCAAGAAAGACTGGATCAACTGGGCTTGTATTCACTGGAGTTCAGAAGAATGAGAGGGGATCTCATAGAAACATTTAAAATTCTGATGGGTTTGGACAGGTTAGATGCAGGAAGAATGTTCCCAATGTTGGGGAAGTCCAGAACCAGGGGTCACAGTCTAAGGATAAGGGGTAAGCCATTTAGGACCGAGATGAGGAGAAACCTCTTCACCCAGAGAGTGGTTAACCTGTAGAATTCTCTACCACAGAAAGTTGTTGAGGCCAATTCACTAAATATGTTCAAAAAGGAGTTAGATGAAGTCCTTACTGCTAGGGGGATCAAGGGGTATGGCGAGAAAGCAGGAATGGGGTACTGAAGTTGCATGTTTAGCCATGAGCTCATTGAATGGCGGTGCAGGCTCGAAGGGCCGAATGGCCTACTCCTGCACCTATTTTCTATGTTTCTATGTTTCTATCTTTCTGTTTTTGTGTCGCTCTGTCTCACTCTTTCTCTCAGTTTCCCTCTGTGTATCTGTCTGTGTGTGTGTGCCTCTTTCTGTCTCTTTGTGTCTGTCTGTGTGTGTCTCTCTCTTTATATCTGTGCCTCTATTTGTATCTGTATCTTTCTGTTTTTGTATTGCTGTCTCATTCTTTCTCTTTATGTCTACCTGTCTCTTTTCCCTCTCCTGACTTGTCCCTCAGTGTTTCAGAGGAGTTTTCCTGCTCCTGTTTACTTATACAAGTGTATTGGGGCTCTCTCTTGCTCTCCAATAGGCATCTTTTATCACAAGTCTCTAGCTCTGCGCCCCAGGTCTCTCTGAGTTTCCATGTTGGAGCACAAGGCAACAATACATCCAGACTGGTTTCTAGAGCAGTGCTGGGGATTCTCTTTCTCAGATATCCAACGGGCGAACTGTACTCATAGGAGGACATGAATGTTTGGCCACTGAGAATGGCAACAGTGATGGGGTGAAGTGGCAAATCTGAGGACAGCTGGTGCATGGACGGAGATGTTTATGGGCTCAGTATTGTAACTCTTCACTGGGGTTAGGTGTGAAAAGAAAAGAAATAATCAATTTTGGAGTATGTTGTCTGTGGCTTTGCAGGGTGAATTCCATCTCTTTGGGGTGTGTTACTCCTAGGTTAGGATATCACTCTTGATTTTTTTTATTTATTAAAAAATAGTGTTGGCATCAATGGTAAGACTGGCAATTATTGTCCAACCCTAGTTGCCCTGCAAAGGTGATGGTGGGCCTTCAGAGGGCAATTAAGAGTCAACCACGTTGCTGTGGGACTGGAGTTTCATAAAGGCCAGACTGGGTAAGGACGGCAGGTCCTTCCCTAACAACTACAACAACAACTTGTATTTATATAGTGCCTTGAACATAGTAATACGTTCCAAGGCGCTTCACAGGAGTGTTAGAAGTCAAAACAAATAAATTTGACATCGAGCCGCATAAAAAGAAATAATGGCAGATGACCAAAAGCTTGGTTAAAGAGGTAGGTTTTAAGGAGCGTCTTAAGGGAAGAAAGAGAGGTAGAGAGGCTGAGAGGTTTAGGGAGAGAGTTCCAGAGCTTGGGGCCCAGGCAGCTGAATGGATGGTTGAGCAGTTATAATCAGGGATGCTTAAGAGGACAGAATTTGAGGAGCGCAGACATCTCCGGGGAGGTTGTGGGACTAAAGAACGTTAGTGAACTGTAATGTCTATGGCTCCACACTGTGGACTCCTGTGTTACTGCAGCCAGTGCTGTTAATAATAAACAGACCAGGTCATCTGACAGGTGACTTCCGGAACCTTCTGCCCTCTTAGGCTTTGTGTGTGCTGTGTGCTCTCTGAAAATATTATAATGGCGGCGAGAATCGATTAATCAGACAAAACAAAGCTGAAATTTTTGTTAGTGCAGGATTCAGCCAACCAACAGAGATTCTTCGGGAGCTTCTCTGTTTTGATTAACAGCTACAAATCCGAGGTAATTACAAGCACACTTGTTTGAACTGCCAGAGTCCAGAATGGCCGCGCCTATGGGAGTAATAGGGCATTTGAGCGAATTTCAACATGACCGTGAAAGTTTCAAAGCATATGTGGATCGACTAGAAATGTTTTTCACAGCAAATAATATCATCGAAATCCCTGATAATGAAGGCAATAACCGGTGGTGTTGGAACGAAAAAGGGCGATTTTCTTAACTGAGGCAGGGACCGAGTTGTATGAAATGCTGATAAATTTGCTTTTGCCTGACAAGCCAAAGGATACAGCTCTGAAACAGATTCTAACTAAGTTCGAGCAGCACTACAGCCCCGTGCCTTTAGAAATTGCTGAAAGTTATCGTTTCGGAATACGAAATCAGAAGGCCGAAGAAAATATCAGTGAGTACATTGTAGCATTAAAAAAGCTATCTATTCACTGTAATTTCGGTGACTTTCAGGGCCGACCATTGCGTGACCGCTTTGTTTGTGGAATGAAAAATGATGCAATCAGAAGAAAGTTATTGACAACGCCTAACTTGACTTTTGATTTAGCTTGTCAGATAGCTATGTCAATGAGCATGGCCGACCAATATTCCCGAGAATTTCATACTATTTTCAGTCGTCAGACAACCGAGGTGAATCACCTGCAGATTCAAAGTAAAAGGCGGTGGGAGCCCAAAGTCTCAGAAACTGGAAATGGTAACAGAGCATTGAAGTCCTGCTATCGGTACCTGGGACAACACATTGCTCAAAGTTGTCCATATGGGAAGGCGGAGTGTTTCTTCTGCAGGAAAACTGGGCATCTTGCGCAGGCATGCCGACTGAAGGGTAAACCAGCTTTCAAAGCTTATGAGTCGAAATCTCCAGAGACTACAAAGCATGGAAGAAAAACAACAGAACGAGGAGATGTTAGAGCTAAACGTCATCAGGAGCACAAGGTTAACGGACAGCAATTCGAAAAGTATCATAATCCACATAGATGTTGCAGGATTCAAGATACCCATGGAAATCGACACTGGTGCATCTGTGAGTGTAGTACTGAAGTCGAAATACCTCGACAAATTGCACGATTTCCCATTGGAGAAATCCAAGATAGAGCCGCGAGGCTACTTGGGAGAGAACATTCCTGTGGTAGGTCGTATCACCGTACCGGTGAAATACAAGAATAAAATTCAGAGCTTGCCTCTAATAGTAGTGGCAGGAGACAAGCCTGCCTTACCAGGAAGAAATTGGTTGGGATCACTGAAGCTGGATTGGAGTGAGATTTTTCGTGCGGAAATGAGATTTGCATCAAAGGATGATGTCATCGAGAATTATCCAAAGGTGTTCTGCGAAACAGGCAGCCCAATCCAGGGCTTCAAGGCAAGTGTCAGGATACAGAAGGACGCTAGATCGGTTTACTGCAAGCCACGTTCCGTACCATATGCACTCGAGAAAGTTGAGCAAGAACTCAAGACTAGAGACTGAGAACATTATTTCTAAGATAGATTGATGTAATTGAGCTACACCCATTGTTGTTGTACCTAAGTCCGATGGGAAGGTAAGATTGTGGTGATTATAAAGTAACCGTAAACCAGGTTCTAGAGGCTAATGTCCCCAATATATTGCCAAATATAGAAGATTTGATCACAACACTGACAGGTAGTCAGATCTTCTCAAAGTTGGATCTTACGAATGCCTACTTACAGATGAGGAGTCCAAGTCATGCTTGACTATAAATACTCGTCTAGGCCTATATCAATTTAATAGGCTACCATTTGGAGTGTCTTCTGCACCTGCCATATACCTAGGGGCGATGAACCAGATTTTGCAAGGTATTGAAGAGGTAGTATGTGATTTAGATGACATACTCATTTCAACACCAAATAAACAAATTCATAATAACATATTGAATGAAGTCCTCAAATGGCTAGAGAAGCACAGAGTGTCTGCTCGCAAGTGTGAGTTATTTAAAAACTCTGTTGAGTACTTAGGGTACAGAGTAGACAAAGATGGTTTATATCCAATCAAGGGAAAGCTGGATGCAATCAGAAATGCACCCACTCCCAAGAATGTCACTGAACTTCGATCATTTTTAGGTCTTTTGAACGATTATGGGAAGTTCCACCAAATTTGGCTACAATATTACATCCACTGAATTAACTATTAAAAAAACAGGTCCATTGGAAATGGTCAGAAGAATGCGATACAGCATTCAAGGAGTGCAAATTGGTAGAGAGCACCATGTTAGTTCAGTATGACGTTTCTAAGGAGATCAAGCTAGCATGTGATGTCTCTCCGTATGGAGTTGGGGCCGTGATCTCTCATGTACTGCATAGTGGAGAGGAGAGATCAATTGCTTTTGCTTCACGCACTCTCAGTGCCAGTGAGAGTAATCATGCGCAAATCGAAAGGGAAGCCTTGGCATTAATTTTTGGGGTCAAGAAGTTCCTGTACTTGTATGGTCGTAAGTTTATCATCGTTATGAGCCATAAGCCCCTGACAGCAATCCTCCATCCAAAGTCCCCAGTTCCAACATTAGCTGCAGCCCGAATGCAGAGATGGGCTTTGATTTTGTCAGCATATACATATGATATTGAATACAGATGATCAGCTGATCACAGTAATGCTGATGCTATGTCGAGATTGCCTTCCCCATCACAAGTTACACCCGATAGGGAAGAAGTGTTTTATTTTTCAAACATTGATGAACTACCTGTCACAGCTGAAGAGATTGGTAGAGCAACCAAACATGACCCAGTTATGTCAAAGGTGTATGATTATATTGCAAATGGATGGCCAAACCAGGTAATAGACAAAGATATTCATCCATTCTTCATTCTTGGGAATGAATGATCAGTTGATAAAGATTGTATCATGTGGGATGCAAGAGTAGTTATACCAAATAAATTCAGGTCCAAATTAATAGGAGACCTCCATGACCAGCACCTGGGAATGTGCATGACCAAGAGTTTTGCACGCAGTTACTTATGGTGGCCATGTCTTCATAAAGATATAGAGTACATGGTCAGTCAGTGTACGACATGTCAATCGGTAAGCAAGCAACCACCATCAGTACCATTACAGCCATGGAAATGGCCTCCCAGGGTGTGGCAAAGGCTACATATTGATTTTACTGAGCTAGAAGGACAACAATTGTTCATTGTGATTGATAGCCATTCGAAGTGGGTCGAGGTGTTTCTCACGTGGAAAATAGCAACAAGTAAAGCATTACACATTTTGCGAAGATTATTTTCTTCATTTGGCCTCCTAGAAGAAATCGTTTCTGATAATGGACTACAATTTCGTTCAGTAGAATTTGCACAGTTTTCAAGCAAAAATGGTGAGAGACATACCAAGGTTCCACCATACCACCCTGCTTCGAATGGTGCAGCAGAGCGCATTGTACAAATTGTAAAATGTGCCCTCATAAAATGTTAGATCCAAATCCAAAGAAGCGACTGTTGTCATTGGACTACAAATTGGCTAATTTTCTAATTACGTATCGTAATACTCTTCACACAACTATTGGTAGCACAGTTATTTCTCAAACGACAGCCACGAACCAGATTCCCGTTGTTAAAACCAAACTTGGCACAGTCCGTAGAAGAGACACAATTAATACAGAAAGAGAATCATGATAGAGGTAGGGTAAAAGAGAGAAGTGTGAAATTAAATTAGAAGGTGAGAGTGAAGAACCATCACCATAAATGGTTACTCGTAAGATTGGTGAAGATATGTACTCGCACATATTTGGTCAAGATGTTTGATCATGGACAGTTTAGGTTTGTTCACATTGATCATATTTTACCTACAGACATGGAAGGAGTTGAAGGTGGGAATGTTTCAATTATTTCTGACTCATCAGATAGTTTTGATACACCAATAGCATATCCTACATCCAATGTACTGGAAACAAATCCAAGAGAAAATCAGAATTTAAGTCTGAGTCCAAGTCAGGGAAGCAAACAGTTTGAAGTTAGAGAGAGTTCAAATGGAAATCAAGGGTATTCCTCGGAGGAAAACTTTCCTCAGGATCAGCCTCGAAGGAGTTTAAATTCGTTACCGTGTTTGGAAGGTTCTGTTCGAGAGCGAAGGTATCCTCTCTGAAACAGAAAACAGGTGGTTAAGCTTGATTTGTAAATATGCAAAATCAGTCCATATCTTTAGTTATGTATAACCATGCAAGTTATGAATGATTGTTTGTTATAATAACTTCTTCATTAAGGAGGGAGAAGTGTAATGTCTAGCTCCACACTGTGGCCTCCTGTGTTACTGCAGCCAGTGCTGTTAATAAAAGCAGACCAGGTCATCTGACAGGTGACTTCTGGAACCTTCTGCCTTCTTAGGCTGTGTGTGTGCTGTGTGCTCTCTAGACATACCACATGAACCAGTTGAGTTTTTACGACAGTCCGACAGCTTCATGGTCACTTTTACTGATACCAGTTTTTTTTAAATTTCTACATTATTTTTAAACTGAATTCAAATTCTCAAACTCATGTTTTTTAGATTATTAGTCCTGGCCTCTGGATTGCTAGTCTGGCAAAATAACCACTGGACCACCATACTCCTGAGTACCCAAACCTCAGCTAACTCAGCACAGACCTTGGCATGCTACCCACAAGGGAGCCTTTTTTGACGTTTTTGCTAACTACTCTCTCAAGGTTTTGTACTTCTGTCTGGTCTTAATTTACACTGATGTCACTGTGCGAATCATGCAAGTTGACTTGGAAAAATAGACAAGTTCCATTGCGCTGAGAACAAACCATTCAGATGTATTAAAGAGCTCTCTCGAGCACTCCTGTGGATAATGTGCAATCACCATCTCTTATGCAGTTGTTGCCTGGAGCAGAATAGAACGAAAGCATCTCAGATTTTTGACAATTCTGCTGTTGCAGTTTAATTGATAGTGGAAAATGCAAGTGGAAAATGATAAAGGAAATACAATTTGGCTAGGAAATCGGAAAAGAAAAAGTAATTTAATCTTAAAAGGGGAAGGGAAATGTTTTTTCTGAAATAATTCCAGTAATTGTTTTCCATCTATGAAGTAAAGCCAGACAACTGGGTCACAAAGTCACCTTTAAAGTTTATGACCCAATTTCCTGGGTTTGCTTCATGATTGCACCGTTTTAGCTAGAGGTGACATTCTTGATGTCTAAAACATCGTTGTTTTGAATTAATTTTTTTTAGCGCTGCACTCGCTCCAAAGTGATTTATGGGCAGGGGTTTTTTTTGTGTCTCACGTTCTCCTCCCCACCCTCTGTAAACTTCATTTCATCCAAAACTCCATGGCCCATAATCCAATCCCATCATCATCATCATCATCATCGGCAGGCCCTCGAAATCAAGGAAGACTTGCTTCCACTTTAAAAGTGAGTTCTCAGGCGACGGTACAGCCCAATACGGGAAACATAGAAACATAGAAATTTACAGCACAGGAGGCCATTTCGGCCCATGCCGGCCGACAAAGAGCTGCACGGCCCTTGGTCAGCAGCCCTAAAGGTTACATATAAACCTATGAACAATGATGGACAGGCAGAGAGTATCCAGCCCAACCAGTCCGCCTCAAACAACTGCGACATCCCTTATACTGAAACATTCTACACTCCACCCCAACTGAAGCCATGTGATCTCCTGGGAGAGGCAAAAAAACGATTAAAAACTCAGGCCAATTTAGGGAGAAAAAATCTGGGAAAATTTTTCTCCGACCCATCCAGCAGATCACCTGGCCTTATTCGATTCCCTGCAGTACTTACCATTATATCTGCGCCGTCCAACAAAAGGTCATCCAGTCTAATCCCAGTTACCAGCTCTCGGTTTGTAACCCTGTAGGTTACTGCACTTTAAGTGCCCATCCAACCATCTCTTAAAAGTGGTGAGGGTTTCTGCATCCACCACTCTTCCAGGCAGCGAGTTCCAGATCCCCACAACCCTTTGCGTAAAGAAGCCCCCCCTCAAATCCATTCGAAACCTTCCACCAACCACCTTAAAACTATGCCCCCTCATAGACCCCTCCACCAATGGAAATAGACCCTTACTATCCACTATGTCCAGGCCCCTCAATATTTTGTACACCTCAATGAGGTCTCCTCGCAACCTCCCCTGTTCCAATGAGAACAAACCCAGCTTATCCAATCTATCCTCATAACGAAGATTCTCCAATCCAGGCAGCATCGTAGTAAATCTCCTCTGCACCCTCTTGAGTGCAATCACGTCCTTCCTATAATACGGTGACCAGAATTGCACGCAGTACTCCAGCTGTAGCCCTAACCAAAGTATTATACAATTTAAGCATAACCTCCCTGCTCTTATAATCTATGCCTCAGCCAATAAAGGCAAGCATTCCGTATGCCTTCTCAACCACCTTATCCATCTGGCTTGCTACTTTCAGTGATCTGTGGACAAGCACTCCAAGGTCCCTTTGTTCATCTACACTATTAAGTGGCCTACCGCTTAATGTGCATACCCTTTCCTTAATAGCCCTCCCAAAGTGCATCACCTCACACTTCTCTGAATTAAGTTCCATTTGCCACTGCTCTGCCCACCTGACCAGTAGAGTGATATCCTCCTGTAGCCCTGACTTTCCTCTTCATTATCAACCACACAGCCAATTTTAATGCCATCTGCAAACTTCTTAATCATGCTCCCTATATTCAAATCTAAATCATTGCTATATACCACAAAAAGCAAGGGACCCAGTACTGAGCCCTGCGGAATCCCACTGGAAGCATCCTTCCAGTCACAGAAACATCCATCAATCATTACCCTTTGCTTCCTAACCCCAAGCCAATTTTGGATCCTACTTGCCACTTTTCCCTGTATCCCATGGGCTTTAACCTTCATGACCAGTCTACCATGTGGTACCTTTTCAAAAGCCTTGCTAAAGTCCATATATACTACATCATATGCACTACCCTCATCGACCCTCTTGGTTACCTCCTCAAAATTTCAATCAGGTTAGTCAAACACGATCTTCCCTTAACAAATCTGTGCTGACTGTCCGAATGAATCCCTGTCTTTCCAAATGCAGATTTATCCCGTCTTTCAAGATTTTTTCCAGTAATTTTCCCACCGCTGAGGTTAGGCTGAATTTCTCGTGCTCTCTCTTAGCATTTCGAATATCCTTTTTAATTTTGCCTCTTAACTTTCTATATTCTTATAAAGGTTCGATAGTATTTAGCCGTTGGTATATGACAAAATCTTGCCATTTTTTCTTTATCCTCCCCTGTAAGTCCCGAGACATCCAGTGGGCTCTAGAATTATTGGGCCCAAGTTTCCGCCCTCTGGAAAAACGGCGCATCTCCATAAGGTGCGTGACTTTCTGGATGAAAAAGGGCGCCGAAAACTTAGCTTGTGATTCTCCGGTCTCCTCAGGACATCTTTGTGCTCGGCGTGGCGCAGCACAAGGTGACGAGGATGGAGCCAGGTCCTGGCGCTGAAAACAGTGCCGGGACCTCTGCACATGCGTGCTAGAGTTTGCGTGCATGTGCAGTAGCTGTAGGACCCCGATGCTGTGTGGGAGGGGCCAGGCCCTGGCTGAATGGGCTCACCGGTCGAAGATTGGAACTGACCTCGTTCCCGTTCAGCTCCCCCCTCCTTCCCGTTCAGCTCCCCCCCTCCCTCCCGTTCAGCCTTCCCCCACTCCCTCTTCTCCCCGCCCCCCCCCCCTCTCCATAGTCGGCGGGGTCCGCCCGCCCGGCATCGCGCTGGGGGCGGGCCCCGCCCAAAGTTTAGGCGGCGGCCCGACCCGGCCCGTTCAGCCTCTCACCCCTCCTCTCTTTCCACCCCCCTCACTCCTTCCCCCTCCTCCCTCCCTCCCCTCCTCCTCTCGCTCCCTCCCTCCTCCTCCTCCCCCCCCTCTTATCCTTCCCTCCCTCCTCTCCCTCCCTCCCTGCCATCCTTTCCCCCCCTTCCCCCCTCCTCCTCTCCCCTCCCTCCTCTGCTCCCTCCCCTCTCCTCTCCCTCTCCCACCTCTTCCCCCCCCTCCCTCCCTCCCTCCCTCCCTCAACCCGCCTCTCCCTCCCCCCCTCCCTCCTCCCCACCCCACCCCACCCCTCCCTCCTCCCCACCCCACCCCTCCCTCCCTCCTCCCCACCCCACCCCTCCCTCCCTCCTCCCCACCCCACCCCTCCCTCCCTCCTCCCCACCCCACCCCTCCCTCCCTCCTCCCCACCCCACCCCTCCCTCCCTCCTCCCCACCCCACCCTTCCCTCCATCCTCACCACCCCACCCTTCCCTCCCTCCTCACCACCCCACCCTTCCCTCCCTCCTCACCGCCCCACCCTTCCCTCCCTCCTCACCACCCCACCCCTCGCTCCCTCCCTCCTCCCCCTCCCTCCCTCCTCCCCCTCCCTCCCTCCCTCCTCCCCCTCCCTCCCTCCTCCTCCCCACCCCACCCCTCACTCCTTCCCCTTCCCTCCCCTCCCTCCTTCCCTCTCCCCCTCCCTCCCCCCTTCCTTCGTTCCCACCCCTTCCTCTCCCTCCCCCTTTCTCTCCCTCCCCCTTCCTCTCCCTCCCTCCTCTCCCTCCCTCCCCCTCCCTCCTCTCTCTCCCTCCCTCCCCCTACTCTCCCTCCATCCCCCTACTCTCCCTCCCTGCCCCTCCTCTCCCTCCCTGCCCCTCCTCTCCCTCCCTCCCCCTCCTCTCCCTCCCTCCCCCTCCTCTCCCTCCCTCCCCCTCCTCTCCCACACTCCCTCCTCCCCACCCCTCCCTCCCTCCTCCCCACCCCTCCCTCCCTCACACCTCCCCAACCCTCCTTCCCTCCTCCCCACCCCGACCCTCCCTCCTCCCCACCCCGACCCTCCCTCCTCCCCACCCCGACCCTCCCTCCTCCCCACCCCGACCCTCCCTCCTCCCCACCCCGACCCTCCCTCCTCCCCACCCCGACCCTCCCTCCTCCCCACCCCGACCCTCCCTCCTCCCCACCCCGACCCTCCCTCCTCCCCACCCCGACCCTCCCTCCTCCCCACCCCGACCCTCCCTCCTCCCCACCCCGACCCTCCCTCCTCCCCACCCCGACCCTCCCTCCTCCCCACCCCGACCCTCCCTCCCTCCCTCCCTCCTCCCAACCCTCCCCCCCAACCCTCCCCCCACCCCTCCCTCCCGCCCCCCACCCCGCCCCTCCCTCCCGCCCCCCACCCCGCCCCTCCCTCCCGCCCCCCACCCCGCCCCTCCCTCCCGCCCCCCACCCCGCCCCTCCCTCCCGCCCCCCACCCCGCCCCTCCCTCCCGCCCCCCACCCCGCCCCTCCCTCCCGCCCCCACCCCGCCCCTCCCTCCCGCCCCCCACCCCGCCCCTCCCTCCCGCCCCCCACCCCGCCCCTCCCTCCCGCCCCCCACCCCGCCCCTCCCTCCCGCCCCCCACCCCGCCCCTCCCTCCCGCCCCCCACCCCGCCCCTCCCTCCCGCCCCCCACCCCGCCCCTCCCTCCCCCCACCCCGCCCCTCCCTCCCCCCACCCCGCCCCTCCCTCCCCCCACCCCGCCCCTCCTCCTCCCCAACCCTCCCTCCCTCCTCCCCACCCCTCCCTCTCTCCTCACCACCCCTCCCTCCATCCTCCCCACCCCTCCCTCCTCCCTCCCCACCCCTCCCTCCCTCCTCCCCACCCCTCCCTCCCTCCTCCCCACCCCTCCCTCCTACCCACCCTCCCTCCCCTCCCTCCTCCCCTCCCTCCTCCCCACCCTTCCCTCCCCTCCCTCCTCCCCACCCCTCCCTCCCCTCCCCACCCCCCCTCCTCCCCACCCCTCCCTCCCCTCCCTCCTCCTCACCCCTCCCTCCCCTCCCTCCTCCTCCCTCCTCCCCACCCCTCCCCCTCCCTCCTCCCCACCTCTCCCCCTCCCTCCTCCCCCCTCCTCCCCACCCATCCCCCTCCCTCCTCCCCCTCCCTCCTCCCCACCCCTCCCCCTCCCTCCCCCCCACCCCTCCCCCTCCCTCCTCCCCACCCCTCCCCCTCCCTCCTCCCCACCCCTCCCCCTCCCTCCTCCCCACCCCTCCCCCTCCTCCCCACTCCCCCTCCCTCCTCCCCACCCCTCCCCCTCTCTCCTCCCCACCCCTCCCCCTCCCTCCTCCCCACCCCTCCCCCTCCCTCCTCCCCACCCCTCCCCCTCCCTCCTCCCCACCCCTCCCCCTCCCTCCTCCCCACCCCTCCCCCTCCCTCCTCCCCACCCCTCCCCCTCCCTCCTCCCCACCCCTCCCCCTCCCTCCTCCCCACCCCTCCCCCTCCCTCCTCCCCACCCCTCCCCCTCCCTCCTCCCCACCCCTCCCCCTCCCTCCTCCCCACCCCTCCCCCTCCCTCCTCCCCACCCCTCCCCCTCCCTCCTCCCCACCCCTCCCCCTCCCTCCTCCCCACCCCTCCCCCTCCCTCCTCCCCACCCCTCCCCCCTCCCTCCTCCCCACCCCTCCCCCCTCCTCCCCTCCCCCTCCCCCTCCCTCATCCCCCTCCTCCCCACCCCTCCCCCTCCCTCCTCCCCCCTCCTCCCCACCCCTCCCCCTCCTCACCACCCCACTCCTCGCTCCCTCCCTCCTCCTCCTCCCTCCCTCCCTCCTCCCCCTCCCTCCCTCCTCCTCCCCACCACACCCCTCCCTCCTTCCCCTTCCCTCCCCTCCCTCCTTCCCCTTCCCTCCCCTCCCTCCTTCCCTCTCCCCCTCCCTCCCCCCCTCCTTCGTTCCCACCCCTTCCTCTCCCT